>NC_056735.1:1906280240-1906574223 GCF_019279795.1 Protopterus annectens
CCCCTTCCCCATTCCAACCATGATCACTCCCTAAAGCAAAAATCCTCTTCCCCCTTCCATCCACAATCAATCCTGAAACCTAGAATCACCTTTCCCCCTCCCTAAACCTAAATCTAAACCCCCCTACTCCCTCCCTTCCATGATTGCTCCCTAAACCTAAAATCCATACCCCCTCTATAACCCTAAAGTCCCCACTCCGCTCCTTATCTCCTATCCTAAACCTGAAAACATCCTCCCATTTCCCATTATCCACTTACCTGGTTTGCTGCAAGCACTTGCTTGCATCCATCACCTAGGATGCAAGAATATGGTGCAGCAGCTGAGTTACAAGTGAAGTTGCATTTGAGTTTAAATATGAGCAGCTGGTCTGATGAAGTTATAGATGTTCAATTTCCTGACTGAAAGTTACTGGAATTCAAGCAGGTGAGATTTGAACAACTTAAACATCCTTTTGTAATGTGGTAAAATAAAAGCTAATTTGTGTTTATTATTGTGCATTTGATAAAGCGTTAACAGCTATTAATACTTTTGTGAAGTGCAACTCAATTTATCTGAGTATGATTGCGTCTTTCGGCTTTTCCCGGTTAGGGGTTGCCACAGCGGAACTCCGGTCCGCTAATGATTAGCAGTTGATTTTTACGTACCAGCTTGCCAGGCCTGATGCACAACCTTCAATTAAGGTACACCCATTCACGCATGTCTCCACGCAGAAGACGCTGTAGCTGAGAATCGACCCAGACAGCATCTTACTGTGAGGCGACAACGCTACCACAGCACCACCACCGCAGGTAACTCAATTTACCTGAGTATATAATATTTAATTTCTTATTGTACTGATATAAGAAAGATATCCTGGTTAACATCATGATATGTTTATTTTCCTTTGTTTGCATGTGCATCCTAATATTCTTCAGCATTAGCATTTTTAAATACATATGATTGTGTTAAGTATTAATTATTTTAATTTCATCTTTTATTAAATACCCAGTATTCCTTCATTGTCAGAAGATTGTTTTGCTTGAGCTCATTTTTGAAAATTACATTATTATATTATAAACTGAACTATTATATTTAGATTTACTGCTATATATTCTTCAGTATTTGAGCTTAGAAAAGTCTTTTATTTAGGTTAACGGTTACTTATTCTGTTACATGGAAGATGCTCTGTTTGCTAAGTCTCTCTTGGCTCACCTCCTGCATAATTCTGTAAGGTAAGTAAGAAAACTACTGGTTATCCTCCTTAAGTACTATCAGCATGCAAAACAAGATCAATAAAATAACAGAAATAATGTTTCTGACCCACTAACTTTGAAATAAGCTTACCTTATCTTGTCAAGAATGTGCAGCATTGCATTGTTTTA
Organism: Protopterus annectens; assembly: GCF_019279795.1. NCBI lineage: Eukaryota > Metazoa > Chordata > Ceratodontiformes > Protopteridae > Protopterus > Protopterus annectens. The sequence continues at coordinate 1,906,281,602 of NC_056735.1, forward strand.
TTTACAGTCATTAAACACAGATTTGTAGGCATTTATAAAGCTGTTCAAAGCTTATGCCAGGTTCTTGCTGTTTGGATTCTACTGTGAAAATCTAATCTTATATTAGGTGGAGTGCAGGTGCTCAGTTAAAGTGCATCAGAATTAAAATGTTATACAAATGTCTTGAAGGTATCTGATGCATTTATCCATGAAATGTAGTGCCTCTTCAATACATACACACTTAAGGAAGATTCCTGTAAATTACAGTAAGTACAGAAACTTATTATTTCTGTATACATTGGAGAGGATGATTTACCCACTTTCTATACCATCTCTATAGAAACAGCACCCACCATGGGGAAAACAAACACACAAACAAATAAAAAAAGACACAGGTAATAATGTAATGCAGACAGTGAAGTACCCAAAATAAATAAATAAATAAATAAATATAAACTCAAAGGCTAAACTACACAGGAGGCTGGATTACTGAAAAATAATCGGCATGTGAGACCAAAATTATGAGATTTATATGGATTTGGTTTAGTAGTGAAAGGGAGGGGAAATGTGCAGCCAAGGAAGAAGTTATTAACTGCTAGGTTAAATGGGAGTCAGTGACATAAGTAGATTTGTTCACTGCACTTGTTTCAGACTTTGCATGACAACTTCATAGCATGGTGAACCTGCTTACTGCATTGTATTGATGCTTTTGTACATTTCAGCTATCAAGACATAGGTTGATAGGTCCCCAAAGATATAGTTCAGCAACAACATAGAAAGCAATGTCAAAATATTTTAAATGTGCATAGCACACCACAAACCATAAATTATTAACACATATGCAATCATTAAGAAATTTCTATAATACTGTAAGCAGAGTTTACAGTGTACATTTGAATAACAGAAGAAATTGCAATGGATATACGAACGCAAGAGTGTTTTAGATAGCATACTAATTGCAACAGATTGATTAAATTGTTGCAGTATAAGTACTTGTTTAACTTATTAGTCCATGCATACTCTGCTTGTTTGAACTAGTAAAACTTTAGGGATTGATTGAATGGTGTAAAGCTTGACTAATGCCTGAGGTGAGCTAGTCAAACTATCCATAATCTTAACCCTCTTACAGAAAAGGATTTAGATGCTATTTCTTGCTACTATTTGTGGGAGAGGAGTATAGACTGGGATATAATGGAAAGAATACAGTGACTGGGTGTGGGTTTTGCATTGCAGAGTTTCTGTTAGAGAGGGCACTGGTTAAGGCTGATTAGCTTAGAGACTAGGCTGCTTGGTATGGATAGTGCCATTTGGCATATTGGTATAGGTTCATAGGTTCATAGGTTGATACTAGGCTATCTGCCCTAGGGCATTTACAAGCCTAGCCAGAGTGTGTTTGGCTTTCGCCACCCTTCTTAGATTAGTTGACTGCGCCTCTGTATAGTAGGTCACAGAAGATAGCCCATTTAAGGTTAGTTTACCATGCCTCTGTCTAGCAGTGACACAGAAGAGATCCCAGGGGTAAATTTATGATCTCCCATCCAAACGTCAAGATTCTTCTTGAAGAGGGTCATTGAGGGGCTCTGTCTGACATGTACTGGGATTTTGTTCCAGAGTGAGGGGAGCCTCTGGGATATGTATCTGTCCCTCCAGCATGTTCTATTTATTTCTGTGCTGAGGTTTAAGTCACTGGAACGTGTAGTTCTGATGGATTTGGATTTCTTGAGGTGGAGCATGTCCATTAATTCTGGGTTGGACATGGCTTTATACGTCAGGCACAGATCGTCTCTGAGTAGGTGGTAAGCAACTGAGTAGAGCTGGAGTTTCTTTAGCCTAACTGCGTAGGGTATCTGTTTGAGCCCCTTGATCCTCTTGGTATGGTACCTTTGAGGTCCTTCTAGTTGTAGCAGGTGTTGGGTAAGGTACATTCCAAATGGGGCATTGTATTCAATTATGGGCCTGATGAGTGATGAGTAGAGGGGCAAAATGACCTCTCTTGATCTAGATGTGAACCCCTTTGTGATAAGGTGGGCTATATAGAATGCCTTTCTAACCACTTTGGCAATGTGATTGTCAAAGGAGAGATTGCAATCTACTTGGGTCCCCAAATCCCTAATTACTTCTTCTGTACTTAATGGATTACCACCTATGTGGTAATTTGTGGGCACTTTGTTTTTCCCAAAGGGGATGACTATGCACTTTTTGGCATTTAGCTTTAGGCCATGGCTCTGACACCAGTTATCCATCTCTGTGAGACCTTTTTGGAGGATGCTTGTGTCAGCTGGTGAGTCGATTATGGCCTCCAGTTTTCAGTCATCTGCAAACTTTGTCAGCCATAGTCCTCCTGTGTTAGCCTGTACCTCAGAGAAATATATACCGAACAAGAGAGATCCCAGGACTGAGCCTTGTGGGACGCCACTTGTAACTGGTTTAGAGTCCGACATGGCACCTGCAATTCTGACCATGTGGGTTCTATCCCTAAGCCAGTTTGCAACCCATCTTGTGACATAGGGGTTGATATTTAAGCTGGTGAGCTTATTTATGATGCCCGAGTGGGGTATACTTGCTGGATGAATAGCATGTAAAGTAACAGTGCCTGTTTAGGTGTGTTTGGAATTTCTGGTTATTGTTTAAGGAGTTTATGATTAATTGTAGGTAGTGCATTATGTGTGTTTGGAATTTCTGATTACTGTTTAAGGAGTTTATGATTAGTTGTAGGTAGTGCATTAGGATAAGGTTAATACTGCACTTTACCTGGAATTTCTTTCTGTCTCTACTGAGCTGATACAAAGTTCTTACAAATAACTGGAATATGGACACAGAGTAGATGGTATGTATTTTAAAAGACAGTGTCAAGTCACTGTACATACCAAAATATTTATAATGATAGACTTGTTCTGTAGTGCAGAGCTAGGTATTTGTATGATAGGCACTGCTGATATTATTATTTTATTGACTCTGAGAAGTGCAAAATATTTTCTTGTGATGTTTATGGTTATATAAATAGATGTGAGCCACTAGAATAAAGAATTTCCATTTTGTCTAAGGCCTTTGAAGTTGCTGTGGTAGTCTGTCATAAAATCATATTACCTGGTCATCAGTGCAGACAACATAGTTATCCATGATCTAGATATTTAAGTTATTATTCATAAAGGAAGAAAAATTATAGAGTCCTGAAGTGAGTCCTGTGCCAGAGTTTAGGAGGGCAGATAGCTGACTAGTAGAATAGTGGTAATTGAAACAATCGGGTCCCTATCAGTTCAGTGAAAAATCAGTGCAGCAAATGGCATTTTCAGTGTACTTACATCAAACATGCCATTCGTCAAACAGTTCATACTGAGATCGTGGTACAGCAAGGATCAGGAAATTTGCCCTTTCCCCACTGTAGTATGATCTTGGAGTTGATATATATAATTAGCGGGGGGGGCTGCACCCCCTCATATGAACAGAATTCGATGAGCGGCATTTCCAATAAAATGCAGCTAGTTGAAGTGCAACTTCGATGAAGTGATACAGACCCAAATGATGATGGTTGCAGTTTGTGAAGCATTCCTGAATGATGTCAAGTTGGAATTTAAGAGGGTTAGGAATGGTGTGTTATTGTTTTCTTCATTATAGGCTACATATGCAAAAAATATGGATCAAAGCAACCTACTTGAGAAATGTTCATGGAAATGTCCAAAGCTAGGATTCCGATACAGAAAAGATATGGAATTACATCTTTAGCCATATCTATGAAAATGTCTTAAGTAGGTTGTTTTGCTCTATATTTTTTGTATATGTGGCCTATAGGAAAGAAAAAGATGTTGCAATGATTGTCTTCCTTATGGAAACAATGTTGTACATTGACGAAGATTGGTCTAGATTGTTATTCATTGTTATTCATCTTTTGAGTGATGGCTTTCCCTAGTACTTTGACAGGGGTAAAAGTTTGCTGATTCATCTGAAGTAGTTTTGTGAGGTGGTATTGGGAATACTAGGTATATAAACAGTTCTGTATGAGTTTCGTAGGGGAGGGAATGTTTCACTCATTAAGAGAGATTGATGATATGCTGAAATTTGATGTAAAAGATGTGCTGCAATTATTCGGGAAATGAGGATATGATTTTTCAGATCCTGTTGTTCTTGTGGGCATGATATGTTAAGTCATTTTTAACTTTGGGGACCTGTGCTGGAAAGAAGTTTATGGTAGCAAAGAGCTGATATGTCACCCTTAGTGTGATATTAGTGTTGACTGCTACAGATGGCTATCTTTGGTCCTTGCAGATGTAACAAACTGAGTGGCCATTTGGCTGAAGGATTAGTACACAAGTGGGAGGCAGCTGTGAAAGTAACTTAATTTTTCTGACTGGACTTCTCTATAGATAATTATGTTGCTGTCCCAGCAGTTCATTCTGTTGCGCATACAGGGTCAGTTTGTCTCTTCTGCAAATGCATACTGAGTGGTTTACTAGTTTGGTAGAGGATTCTAAGGTCTCAGTACTGTTCTTAGGTTTTTAGGTAATTATTTACAGTGTAGTGTGCTTTGCAGTATATCAACGAGAAGTTCCTTTTAGAGGGTCAAAGTGAACCAGTGTAGAGAAAATATGTTGCACAAAGTACTTGTATTGGAAGTAGAAGATTTAGCAATTGATGTGAGTACAGTGGTCATTGTTTATGACTGCAGACCACTCAATGAGCACTGATTACAACAGGAATTGTATGCTGTGGCCTACATGTAAATTTACTAATTTAGCCATGCAGGGACACTTGTATCCAAAAATAACTTTTGTTTTAGCTCCGAGATGAGTATGTTCATAGGTAAGTACTAGGCTATCTGCCCTTGTGGACCATTTTAAGCCTAGCCAATTTTTCTAACTAAGAATCAAACCTTGTACCTTTTATCTGTGAGGTAATCACCTTAAGCATTATGCTAGTCCTCAACAAACATGCTTTCCAGCTTCCATGATCAGGAATCGAAGCTGAACTGCAATGGTGAGAGCACTGAATCCTAACAACTAGACTACCAGGAACTCAACGCCACTAAATTCCTTTGCTGAATATATTTATTTATACATTTAAAAAGTCATAACAGCACAATTACTGAACATAGACTCCTTAGACATGGGAGTGTGCATGTTACAGTATGTGGGATGTGTGTATCCGCCATTCGTTTTTTGTTTTGATTCAGTAGAGATTTCATTACAAAAGTCTGCTCCAGCCCTGTCCCACTCTTGCACTCATACTTGTATGGAGTGCTCCATATATCTTGAGTCATGGAGCTACATTCTATAGTCCAAAGTAGATGAAAGCTCTTGGAAGTGACCCATCATAGATTGGGTTGAGCAAAACAATTGTGTTTTTAACAAAGAAAAAAATTACCACTGCTAGTAATGATGTCTTATACCTTAATTTACTCCATATGTACTCCTTGAAAGCATTCAAAAACAGAACCCTCTGTTATATAATATTCTTTGATGAATTACAATCTACTGGTGCTGGCCTTACTTCGACTGTTATGTTTTTTCCAGCCTGCCACATCTGTGACAAAGCCTGCTCAATTTCTTATCAGATGACAAGCTGAATGAAAATTACTGTCCAATAGCCATGTGCCATGTCTGCCATATATGCTGGCAATTTATAGACCATCCCAAGGACCAACGACCTCTTTGAGAAAACTGTCTATTCTGCAATCTTTAGTTTTTACAATTTTAAGACAGTCAAACCCTTTATCAACCTCCAAGAGTATAATTGAATAACAAGTTACACCCCCTCACTTTTCCCCCATATCAACAAACTCTGTTCACTGAATGCCCAGCCTCGTTAACGTATTTTTTACATCTATCACTCACTCCCTCAGTACTGATAGTGAGTCATACTGTTCTTTCAGAAACTGACTGCAAGCAGCAGGTGTCTCAAGTTGCTTCAAATAATAATTATAAAAAAAAAAGAAGAGTCTAAACCGAATATACTTGAAATGTATATTGTAATAGAGATAAAAGAACTGGAAATGGGATATTTTATTTTTTTTTTTACTGGCATTTGTTTACTGGGAAAGTTCACTGAAAAGAAAAGAAGCAATTACACAGACATAAATCGAAATTGTGGGAACAATAAATGCAGAATAATGTTCAGGAGGAGTGAGGTTTAACAGAAGGCAAGAACTGAGCAAATTATTTAATGTTGGATGAAATGAAAGTTGTTATTAAAGAAAAGAAAAGATATGTAATGCATAATGTATATAAATTAAACACTGTTAATGTGGCTTGTTTTCTTTTCTATTCATGTATGTCTGCCTATGTCTTAAGTAATAATTTAATAAAGGTGTTTAAAGAAACAGAGACCTCATTCATTTCTTGTTGCATGGGTTCCACATCCATTTTATAAACCTGCATACATGATTGGAGGTTGCCTACTTCAGTTGATGGTGGCTCTAAATTCATGAACTGCAGAGTGTGTTGCTTTTTATCCTCTGCAGTCTTTACTTTTTCTTAAGTTTGGTGAAAAGATCGCACACACGACTGATAACTGTACCCCTTTTATTAAAGCAAAATTGGAAAACAACTATTAAAAACAAAGAACACTTTGGGCCCGATTCCAAAAGACTTGCTCCCAGTGCGATTGACCACTTACACTGAGAGCAGGACTTTTGGAATCTGGTCCATGTAACAAGCCTATTTATAGCTGGACCTTACACTGAAGTAAGTCACTTACACTGAGAGCATGTCTTTTGGAATTAAGACAGATTTACGTTGAGATCAATTCTTTTGGAATATGGCCCTTTAATTTGTTTTAACCCAAAAGAGTAGCTGCAGGGACTGAAAAACTCATTAAGTACAGTGAGCACCATAGGCGTCCCCTTATGGAGACTTGTTAAGTCTTTTTTTCATACTTACATCATTTCTTTTGTTAGACTGTGGTTTGGTGACTGCTGTAAACTGTTTTCTGTTTAGCATTTGTGTAGTAATTACAGTCTGTCTTGTGGTTTGAATTTGGTTTATTATAGAGAGATTTTTTGTTGTGGTCACTGCATTGTCATTAGGTTTTCTATTTCACTTAGACTGAGTCTGACTAATATAATTAATTGACACTAATGAAGATGGGTAAAGAGTTTGATATGGTAGGTATACCATACATTTAAAAATGTGTGATACTTCATATAAAATGAGATTTTAATTTCACATATTTTCTATATAATTAGGATGTGAAATAAAAATTGAATATAAAGTGAAAATATTAAAATATCTTTATAATTTCACATCATCCCAAAATATGTATCCCCACCAACATGAGTGTTCTCCGGGAAGGGCTGACACAGACAAATAACTGATGGCAGAGCCATAGACTAAAACTAAATGCCAAGAAATGCATAACAATATCCTTCAGGAAGTCATCCACCCCTAAAAAACTACCATATTGACAACAGACCCTTAAGAGTTGCACCAGTAGTCAGACACTTGGGGACACACATAGTTATCTAGACTTTGACCATCATGTGCCTACAGTAGTGAGGAAATCTACATTGTGTAACTTATAAACAGCAGTATGGCATCCAGGTCCAAGGAGGTCATTGTTTCACTGTATTCAACATGCATATGCCCTATCATGTAGTGCAACACCCCCTTTAGTATGTTCCTAACTAGGCATTTCCAACAACTGGAATGTCCACAGAGGTTCCACAGTAAAAGAATACATGGTGTAAGTAACGTGCTATGCAGACCACCTCAAGGTCTTTTCCCTATATTCGGTCTCCTACAGGCTATTGAGGGGAGATCTATGCTTGACATACAAGGCATTGTCAGACCCTACGCTGATAGACCTCCTGCATATCCGGAAAACAAACAGCACCAGAATTACCATTAACAAAGACTTAAACCTTGCATGTGATATAAATAGAACCTACTGAAGTGACACAGGCATGTATCCCAGAGACTATCTCTTCTCTAAAACAGGCTTCCCACCCATGTGAAGGAAAGTTCCTCCCTAAGCCAATTCAAGTGTAAGTTGGACAATTGGATAGACAGCAGGAAATTCATCCCTGATTTGGCTCTTATGTCTCTAATGGACACAGACAGACTGTAAATGGTTCATCTTCCAGGACCCTGCTTATAAATGCTTCATCTCCCAAGCCCCTGCTTACACCTACCAAGGGTACCAGGACATGTCAGAGATTTGGGATGTATGGCTAGACTTCAAAAGGCCCTTGAGGTCATTAGCCTAGTACACACCCATGAACTTATGAACCCACTGGCTGATTGTATCATCCTAAAAAAATACAATAAAAACAACTGCCAGGTCTACAGAAAGTGCCCCCATTATTCTGTTAGCTCATGGCTCACTTGCTTGCTATCATTTGATCAATATGGCAAGTGCTCAGCCATACACAAATTCAATTTTATGTGCTGCATAACTCAGTCAGGTCCCTAACTCTAACCCTAAAACTTTTGGCCCATCCCTAATCCTAATCTCAATCTTTGGACCTTAACCCTTATCCAAAAACTCCCTCTCATCACCTAACCCTAAATTCACCTTTCTCTTCTTAAACCTAAATTCCTTGTAACACTAAATTTCCTGAAAATTCATTAAACTATCTGAATGCTGTCTAATTGTTTCTTAAAGCCAAGCTCCTCCCTCACTACCTAAATCTAAATCCCAAATCACCCCATAACCACAAACTCCCTTCCTGCTAATAGTAAATTCCCCAATTGTTCCCTAGCACTGCATTTGCTACCTACTATCAAAAACTAAATTTTCCTATTCTCTCTTATTTACTGCCTAAACCTAATTACAAATCCTTCTCCCTAACCCTAATCTTAAATTCCTTAGTTAGCCATTAAGCCTAACAGGTAAAATCCCAAACCCCTCAATGTTTTAGCACCATTGTCAAACTTACTCAAAGATGAAAAAGTGTTCAGAAGGCAGCTGGAAGCTCTACTCTCCCTCACGGGATGCCACAGCTTGCCTGTACACATATTCCTGTTTGAGTATGAAAGGCAGCCCCTGCTTGATGACTGACTAACAAGTTCCTAGTTGTGTGACTCTGGTCTAACAGCAGCCAGAACTCAAGCAGTTGTTGTAGACCCAAGCCAGCTCCAGATGCATAGAAAGATAAAGCCCTGACTATGGCCCAGGTGAACCAAGTTTAATTAGTGAGTGTATCAGACATCTGGTGTAACTGGAAGAGGAGGAAGTGCATGCTCATCCTGGGGGAAGTGCAAGGATGAAGCCAACTGTGTACTAACATATGGCAAGCAAAGGAACAGCTTGGGTATGTATGTTAGCCTCATCAATCTACTGGCTGGAGGTAGCCTTCAACCTGGGAATTTACAAGTGTGCACATACATGAAACATAGCTCTCAACTTTCCATCTGTGAAATGAGGAACACTAGCCCTCATAATGTGGAACAAATGGGCAAAAATGCAGAACACATACAAACAACTTACTAACAACTTCAACTAGGAAGGTCATACAATGGTTAAAATATGCTGGTTTTACTCATACAAATGATCTTTTAATAAATGAATATGATTTTTTTCTATTTACCATGGATATCAGTTAAAAATTCCTAACAATGATTGTGTGACTGAGCGTTTCAATGTGTAACTTTGAGGAACAAGGACTTTTTAAGAGCCCAAATGAGGTACGTGCCTCGTAATGAGGTACACTTGAGATGTATGACATTAAAAGGCATTGTGGGCTTTTGCAGTGACATAGATTGCATATTTCCTGCCACAAGAGTGGGGTTAAGCCATTACACAACTGTCATAATTGCTAGGATGCCAAAAAGAGCAAAGTATATCGTCATGGCTTCTTGAATGATGGCCATTTCTAGACTGCTTTTAGATAAAATTCCAGGGTAAAGGAATGATTGGATAATATCCATTTGAGGAAGGTTTTCATGGACACTAGGCATGGAAAGAAATCACACAAGAAAAAAATTCAATAAAAGTCAAACGTAAACATAAAATAACTCCTAAAATGATACCAACACATGTTTATCACTTTGAATACAATAAACATATAAATTAATATAATACAAAATATTTGAACAAAAAATCAGGCCCGCTCTCGCATTCACTACAATTAGTTGAAAACTATAAGCTAATCAAATATACAATAAAAAAACACAAACTAAATATTGCTTGTCGAGTCAACCAACCAACATTCCATACCCAACCTAAATCCAATTTTAAACATGTCATTTTTCAGTAATGAAGCCAAAGCAATAAGCTAAGCAAAGAAAAAAGTTTAAAAAATCAGCCAGTCAGAATGTAAAATTTAAAAATAAAACAATAAAATATTTATGAAACTCAATAAAGCACAATAAGCAACGAGGCAAAGCAGGTAGTCACTTCACATCAGCCAAGTCAATTATTTCGCAAAAATAGTTTAACTTTTCATAAAATAATGAAACATATCATAAAATAAAACGTTTTAATAGACTTGATAAGCACTTTCGCTAAAATAGCTTCTTCAGATCAACATAAGTCAAATTCATCTAAAATTCTATTTAAATAGCACATTCAAATTACAGGAGCCCAATCAGCTCTCACTATCAATTAACAAATTGATGCATTTTAAAGGTATCTCATTGTATATTTCTCTATATATATTTTTAGGGACATATAGCAGGAATATTCTACTCATCTTACTTACAAAATAATCAGATATAAACTATAAACATATAAAAATATATATATATATATATATATATATATATATATATGTGTATATAAAAAATATATAAATACATAAATATATAAAAAATATATGAAACAATATATGTGCAACACAAAATATCTAAAGCACGTTTAAAAATATCTAAAGCACATATTTAATTAATTCAACCTAGAAATACATCCTAAATAATAAATACCTATACATCTATTCATTATTGAGTTATTTCATTTTCCTACGCTTTTTAAGTAGTGGCTTAATAGAAGCTCTCTCATTTAGACCCTTACCTCTGTCTGCTCTTAGCATAATTATCCACATATTCTCTTTATATTCAGTATGGTTGCGAATGTCACCTTCACGGATACTAGGGGAAATAATTTCCAGAACTCTAAACTTAAACCAATGTGTATCATTAGTATTAATGACATGCTTCGCCAATGCATTATGATCTGATTTTTTACGAATATGATACACATGTTCTCGTATTCTGTCTCTCAGTGTCCTGTTGGTTTTCCCAACATAAAATGAGTGACATATTTGACATTCAGCTAAATATACAAGATTTGTTGTTTTACAATTAGCCTTATATGATAAAATACATTCTTGCTCCAATTCTGGATGAATAAATTTGTTAGATGTATCAATATATGTGCAAAAATTGCATGATCCACATGGTGCTGTATTCCCTGTTTCCAGATGTTCCTCAGGCCTCAGGCTCTGGTAGACTTAAAGAATTATAGTTTGATACATTGATGTCATCCAGTTTAGAATTGGTTACATTGTAACATCCATAAATTGAACTCTGTCTAAAAAGGCACTGCAGGTGGTGGTTAGCAAATATTTTTGCCAAGATACAAAAAAACACAGATGAGTGGTGCAGAGCATTCCAACCAAAGCAGGTAAGTCTCTTAACCATTATTATGTCCTTTGTAATCATATAGTAGATCCCTCTGAAATGACATCAGTTAGGAAGATGATTACTGAACTTGATTAGCTTATCCGTGAACTTAGGTATCATTCTCAAAAATGGCAAAATACTCCTTAAAACAAGAGACTTACCTGTTTTAAACACATATGGGCAGCTCTATCATGCCTTCCTGTATCTCTTCTAAAGTAGACATCATTACATCCACATAAGCAATGCTAAGTTCATAATCAGTTTGGGGAAGATGAAAATTCTAAGAGCCCTAGTAACATTGTGAATCTTAGCAGTAGGGAGACATCTTACAGTCACACTCCACTTGTCTAACCTAGTGAGAGCAGAATTCCTGTCAATGGAGCCTTAACACCATGTGACTTGTTTGATATTTTTTTATACAGTGGACTAATTTGTCTCATTAATCATGCAACTCACCAGATTCATAGTATTTACTTTATTCTGTAGATTGGTAGCATAGGTTTCTATAGTCCCTCTAGGACCTCATGCCACTATAAAAACATATTTTAAATAAATAGCAAACATTTTCTCAGGTGACCATAAATTAAAAACTTCTCACTAATTATTCTTAGTTTATCTCTCTCCTAGTTGGCTCTGTTTGACATATTAATGAAGCAGTAACTGGACCCTGATAGCCTAGGACTGATTTGTGGCACGAAACGGAAGAGATGGGCTGCCACTGGCTCACCCATTCCCGGAGAAGAGAGTTGGAAGCAGTCCATTCTACTACAAGACTAGATTCATAATAGATGCAGGAGTTAAGAGTATGCAGGAAGTGGGTGAGACATCCACTCCCACCAGCATGAGCACAACAAATGTTCCTCAGTAATTAGACACATAGGAGAATGAGAGCAAAACAAGGAAGCATTCTGTGAGTCCCATAACTCACAGCTGTTTTGATTTCCACATAATGTACAGATTTTTGCCAAATAATTTTTCCTCATAAAATGTGTGCTTTTCTGTCAGATCATTGAAGATCAAAGTTATTAAATGACAGACATTTGATTTTCAGACTCTACATCCTTCAGAATATTCATGCTAAGAGAAAATTGATCATCTACCAACTTTCCAAGTTTATAAGAGCAATAATAAACATCTGTCCCTGTTTGTTGGCACTTATTACCCTATTGTTTTTGGCATTGTCCAGATTTCATGCGCTAGGAGGTTTAAATGAATGGTAAGTCTATAGGATTTGGATTAATGGCTGGATCAGCGCACAGACCACAGGAATAATCAAATCACCATGTACAGCTGTCAGAGGAATGTCATTCTCTGTTTGGCTCTCATCAATATCTACAAGCCCTCAAAGGGTGAAGTGCCATTATGAAAATTTTCAATAAAGATGATGATCCGCCCACATGGAGGAGGGACATGCAGTAATCTAGAGGTAATGGGGAATGGTTTAATTTGGAGGGGCAGAAGAAGACGAATGACTGGAGGACACGGGGTCAACTAGGGCACAGAAAAAATAATATTTTTCTCCTCTTGTGGAAAATTAATACTGAAAAACACCTTTAATTCTTCTTCCTAATGACTTGAAAAACAAGCAACACAGTGTACCTATTAAGACATCTCAGTGGTTTCACTCACATTAAGGCATAACTGAATTTTTGCCTCTTACTCTTCCAGTTTTCTGTCAATGCCTTACAGGAAGAGTATCCTTCATAGTTTTTGTTATAGCATTTCTATGCTGAAAATTACACATCTGGATTTCCAGTCATAAATAAGCAGATATTATTAACTTCTCACATATTTCTTCACTTCTGGTACTATGTAATAAAGGAAGGCTTTTTTGGAATTTTTCATTTAAAAAATACATCATGGATGAGTTGACAGCCACCTATGAGGTGTTTACTTATACTGCCTGAAGTAGAAATATGTGCTTCATGACATGCAGCTCCAGTAGTTAGAGAAAAATATATTTAAAGGTATGTCTCTCATATAGTGCAAGGTTATTACATCCCTTCAAAAGGAGAATACCTCTTTGCAGCCATGGAGACAAAATAATCTATGGCTGTCTATATCTACTAACACCTTCTGTTATGTTTTCCTTGTAGCAGTCTTTCTCACAATGCCAATGAGAGAACATTTCACTGGGTTTGCCAACCTAGTGAATAGTTACCTTGGGAAGCAATGCCGTCAAAATTCTATAAAAGGGTAATATCTTTGAGCTACTTGTGGGCAATGCGTGTTGAAGCCCTCTGAGGAAATTTTATCAAAATACAATGAGTATATGTCAGTCTTAGGAAAAGTAAGTGAGTTCTTCCTTTTTTGATTTCTAAAGATCCTTTATATGGGCAGCCAGTCTTGGATAAAGTGACTTCAGCTGACTTCAGCAAGCACATTCAGCACACTAAGTTAGGATGGCATGCCCTAGCATCAGATACTATTAATGAGTGAGGTTAGTGATTGATTGGCTATGCTGGACATCTCATATGCCTACCAATTAGCAGCATAAGGGATCCTCAATGGAGTTTCTTGCATTTTGCTTCAGCCTGTCTCCACCTCTATTGCAATTTACTTCCCTTTCCATTCTCTCTACCTAGTGACTCCTTACTAATGTTCATGTTTCATAGTTCTAAGCCTTGAAGGAGGACGTTTTCCTTGTTTTCCCATATTTAGATGAATGGCTGATGATGGATCCTCTGAGCAACTGCGAGTCATGGGCAATGGTTTGATCATCACTGAATGTAATATTTTGGTGTGAAGCTTGTCTATTTCTTATGAGCCTATTTCACTGTGACAGAAGTGAACTTTGTACTGTATTGGTCCTTTTTCTCTCAAGAAAATGATCTGGTTTTACTAATCCCTTAGTATATGCACAGTACTTTCCTGTCCTAACGATGGCCACTGTCTTTAGTAGTTCTGAAGTGCACATAAGTTTAAGGATGTTTTAGTACTTGGAGTGTTGTCAATGCTTACTGCAACTTTCTTCATTGTCAGACTCATATGATAACCTTGCCAACACTCTCTGGATTGAGGGAAATATTCCAGCAACTAGAAGAGGGTTTTAATTTTTCTTAGCCATTCTCACTGCAGATTATGACAACAAATGCCCCTTTATTACGGTGGAGACAACTTGGATACAGCCATTTTCTACAGAAAGCAAAGGAGCCAAAGAGAGTGCTAGAATTAAGAAGGGTTGTACTTGCAATGCAGGCATTAGGGTTCCCCTTGATATCAGCACCAGATGTAATGAGGTTGGATACTGAAACTGCAGTCTGAGAGTAGAGTGATTCATAGGTTCATAGCTTGGTACTAGGCTATCAGCCCTAGGGCCTACACAAGCCTAGCCATAACAATTCCCTGGCTATTTCTTCCCACAATATTTACTTCTCTGGACCTCTGTCTTGCAGGGTGACTGACTTGATCCCCGGGGTGAATTTCCTATCTCCCATCCAATCATCAAGGTTCCTTTTGAAGAAGGCCAAAGAGGCACTCTGCTTGACATGTATGGGCAGTATATTCCAGAGTCTGGAGAGTCTCTGGGTCAGGAATCTATCCCTCCAGCATGTTTTGTTCATTGTGATGACAAGGTTTAGATCCCTGGAGCATGTGGCTCTGAGGGATTTGAACTTCTTTAAGTGTAGCATGTCCAACAGCTCTGGGTTTGACATGGCCTTGTATGTTAAGAAGAGATCGCCTCGGAGTAAACGATATGTGACAGAGTATAGCTGGAGTTTTTTTAGACAAGCGGCATAGGGTATCTACTTTAGGCCTGTGATTCTTTTAGTAAGACATTTCTGCAGCCTTTCCAATTGTTGCAGATGTCTTGAGAGGCACATACCAAATGGGGCATTGTATTTTATAATGGGTCGAATGAGGGATGAGTGCAGTGGGACAATGACCTCTTTTTTTCTGGATGAAAAGCCCTTAGTGATGAAGTGTGCCACATAGAAGGATTTCCTGACTGTTGTGGCGATGTGGTTATCAAGGGTGAGACCACTGTCCACCTGTGTCCCTAAGTCTCTTGTCACACTTTCAGTGTTTAGTGTACTGCCACCTATGTGGTAATTCATGGGTACATGTTTTTTCCCAAAGGGGATAACTATACATTTCTTGGCATTGAGCTTGAGCCCATGGCTCTGGCACCAAGCATATGCTTCTGTAAGGCCCTTTTGTAGAATTTCCACATCATTTGGGGATTCAGTACTGTCTCCCAGTTTGCACTCATCTGCAAACTTTGTTAGCCAGAGTCCCTTACTGTTGGCCTATACTTCAGAGAAGTAGATGCCAAACAAGAGCGGTCCCAGGACTGAACCCATAGGTACTCCACTTGTCACTTGTCTTGGTAAAAGAACAATGTACTCTGCTTGCAGTTTGAGTCTATGTGCAAGTCATTAACTGAAGAATATCCTTTCATGACTCATATTCTGTGTACATCAAATCTCTGTACAGAGTCATATAGTTACAGGTCTCTTGTTTTAGAACTATGTTTTTATAATGCTTATATGTAGTTCTTCTAGCAATGAAAAAATGTAGAATTTAAACCTTTATGCCGAAAGGGAGAAAGACTTTCTTAGCTCTCTCTTGAACAGGACAGTGAGTAGAGGACTGTGGACAAAATCTGTCTGACATGGACAGAATTCCTGCCATGATTTCCCAACATCTACTTCATCCTCTGTCTGCTCATGAAACTTCAGGAAGTAAGTTCAAGAGGCATTGTATAGTCCCACCCTGGAAAAAAATATCTCTCATCCAAAAGCCAAACTAGTACTTTAGAAATGTTCAGTATGACCATATTTTTCTGTACAGCCCACCCTTCACAACAGCTATACATGAAAGGGCTTTTTAAGGTTTGGACCTGCCCTCTGTAGCAATCTTTTTGTTGACTTAAGGGTTGAAGTCACATTGGTAGATTTCAATCAAGCTCCCATTGACCAACTCTAGGATGATTCTGCATGTTCCTGCTTCATTTATAAAGGTTAACAATTCATCTATGCTAGCTTCACACCCAAGACCATATTATACATATATATATATATATATATATATATATATATATATATATATATATATGTAGGTGTGTGTGTGTGTGTGTGTGTGTGTGTGTATGTAAATATATATATATATATATATATATATATATATATATATATATATGTACATTGTAGATCTACTACCTCTATGTTTTGTAAGTTCATTATCGTTTTTACTCATTGATGTATATAAAGTATTACTCATTGCATATGCGCACCACATATTTGTGTATTTATTCATACTGCATAATTGTATCTCTGTATTTTACTCTTCTAGTGTATTTGCCAACTGGACTTGAGTCATGGCTGAAAAGGACCTTTTCTCCAGTTTTACCTATCAGATCATTAAATATAAATAAATAAATAAATAAATAAATAAATAAATAAGTAAATACATTGCTACCTGGTAGACCAGGAGACTCTGAAATTTGGTGCAATCACTTCTGGCTCCACCAGAGACAATTATATTTCAAAAACAATGCACTGTCTTACATGCTGGCATAAAAAACATATATATCTCATGGCTTTCCTATTCTAGTTGGCCACCTTGTTTTATAGTACCTCCTGGTATACAACTTGAAGCTGGTAGGATAGCCCTAGGAATGCTCCAGAAGGATTCCTTATGTCACCAAGTAGAAACAGTTCTCTGTATCTCTCTCTCTCTCCAGTAGAGTCTTAAAAACCTCTGCAAAGGGTTATTAATATTCAAAATGGTTGCAACCTATATTTAAAACAATCTGCAGTCTACATATAGTCAAATATTAAATAAATACATTTATATCCTGCTTCCAAAGAAAATAGTTAACTGTGTAAGTTTACAAATATAAAGTGTGAGTGATTTATATATGAGCAGAACTAATACAGCTCAAATAAGCAGAATATTGCACTCTAAATATCTACCTTCCATTGATGCCTGAAATGCATTAAGATACAGACTCAGACATGTTCAAATCTAACTGTCCTAATTATATCGTGAACCTACAATAACCAACAAGATCCATTCTTTGTCTTGTCAAAATGCATTAGACCAGCCTGCGAACTAGACTAAGAGACAGTGGCAACTCTAGATATGTCAGGTCAAACATCTATGAACATGCTTTTTATTATTTTTACATACAGGACTATGATTTCTCAACTAACTTCTGTTTACATGAGCAGCACTTCTCAACCTAAATAGTTTTATTTTGTTTCTCACTGTTATGTATTACATGCTACCATAAACTTTAACATGAATAAAGCATATCAAATAAACCTCACTGCACTCAAATGGTTACTGTGGTTTCATGTGTCCTTTATGATGTTTCAGCTTTCTTCCAATAACAGTTGTTGCAATGAATAGCGTTTTCTCCCAGGGCTTCATTAAATGTTCACTGTGCTAGACACCAAAGGAATCAGATGCACACATAGTGGGTTACAGTTATGGATCCTCAATGACTCCTTAAAACATTTTATTTCCATCTGTTCATCCAGTGATGGGTTGTTACTATGTCCCCTTTCACATTTAGTACTGTACACATTGATGGCCCATAGGAACTATTTCCATTCCTCTGTTTCTTCTTACTGTGGCAGGCTGCAACATTTTCTTGCACTTGATTGTTTCTAATAGCCTGTTACAGCTATACAGAAATGTGTGGTAATGTCATATTATATTATTCTATTTGAAATTCATATTTTTAACGTTATTGTGTAAGAGTTTTACTTGTTTAGGGTATTGCCACTGGCTTTAGGCAACTTCCATATCTTGTCTCAATTGTTCTTTCTCCAATCTACAGGTAGCTTACATATCTTGTCTCAGTTGTTCTTTGTCCCATCTTCCTGAATCCTGGTGTCATCCTAACATAACCTTTTGCCAGGATGGCCTTCCTTCAAGGAAAGGTCCCCACACTTACACAGACTGACTCATTGCTCTACATGTGGGTTCTTCAATAGTAAAATTCAGGGGTGATGAAATAACACTCCCAGTTCTAGTATGGCATCAGATACTTCATTTTGGGGCTGTTCCGTATTCCTTATGCTGTAAGTGAAATATGCTCACTGTAGAGATCCGGATTTCACCTTAAGCACTGCACCCATTACCATTGACTTCCATTATCCTGGCAGACCCCATTTTACCACAACCTTTCAGATATGATATAGCCAATTGCCTCCATCTCATCCCTACCTCAGACACTTAAATTTTCCTAGCAGGCATTTGTACAGGATCAAATCAAATATCTTGGAACAGTTAACAAAATACATTTCTTTTTTGGTCTTTTTCATAATTTTTCTTGTAACCCAGTCATAAAAATGCATCAGTTTCTACTACTTCAATGCGAATTAGTCACATTGTTTTTTTTTACTTATTTATTCTTTGATGATTGGTTTAATTCTACTAGGCAAATGGCTTCTCAGGAGGAAATTTGGCTAGGGTATCAGGAAATATTTTGGTTCATGCAGCGGGATCTTTTATATCTACATGAGTTGGCACCAACTCAAGCAGATGGGATGTCAGTTTAATGTCTTATCTAAAGGGCTTCAAAATCAGGAGTGCAGCACTGCAGTGTCAGCATTTTGAAAATTAACCCAAGCACCTGGAGTGGGGAGGGAACTCACAGGCTTCGGGTTCTTCAGCATGAAAAGGCAAATGCACAACCTGTTCAGCCAGTAACCCTATTGTATACCAATACTAGGATCTATATTGTATGTTCGAACAGTCAAAATTTCAAGTCTCATATGGTCAACACCATATGATAGGATTTTTGAATGTTCGAACGTTGTAACGGAGATCTCCATACAGCGTAGAATGGGACAATTTCTCTTTTCTGCACTGTAGTGTGATCTCGGAGTTGGTATATTTAAAGAGCAGGGGTTGTGGGGGTGCATGGACTTAAATAGCTACCCAAATAGTATGCAGGGTCTATAGCAAATATTCAAACTTTTGAAAGTTCGATCTTATGGTGTCGACCATATGACAGTCGAACTTTCAAACATTCGAGTATCTAATATAGAACCTGCATACTATATGGGTAGCTATTTAAGTCCAGTGCAATGTGCTGCATAAACATGTCTAAGATTAATTCGAATTAACAATTTGCTGATAAAAATGGAAGACTCATGGAAGTTATACAATGACAGGAAGAAAGACAGTGGCAATGATAAATATTTAAATCATCCCTTAATAACTGCTGTTTCAAAACACTTCTAAATGCAGGCTACAAGTACTTCAAAATTAACTGATGATGTCAACCAAACACATTTCACATTGCTGGTGAGTACATGTCATCCTTCTGATAAACATCTTTTGGAAAATGCGGACAAGAGTTTCAGTATGTTTAAGTACAAGTTGTATCTGCGCATACAACTAAAAAATAATAATAATAATAATAGTATTTTCCACTAGTTTATTTTCCAGAGAGTTCTCATGCATGTATGATGTCAAGGAATCTTTAACTAGTCAAGTTACATTGTAACTGAGACTGTGTAATGAAATTCTAAAAAAAAAAGAGTGTGATGTGCCTCGATTTTGAAGTAATTTACTCCAGATGAGGTAGATTGTTCTTGAAAGGAGTGTCTTATTATAAGAAAAAAATGTTTGGAGAAGTAAATTACAAACCTGCACAGTGTCTAGTTAAAAAGCAAAAATAAATTTCTTGGGCTTCTGTGATCTATGTTGCAGGAATGATTGAAACTCTTGACATTAAATGTAAGATTTCTGAACAGTTTGCTTTGCTGTTCTGTTTTTTTTTTTTTTTTTTTTTTTGATAATACATGATCTTTCTGTTTATGATATTCCATGTGACTTATTACGATGAGGGCTGGCATAATGGTTAACGGGCTTACCTTGCAGACACAGTGTATAGGGTTTGATCCTCACAGTAGGAAGCATGGTTAGTTTAAAAAGCCCCCTGAGGTTGTTACCAAGTAAAGGCTTAGGGTAGGAATACTCTTCTACACTGATTGCCTTAAATCCTTATTTCTGAACTCAGTCTCCTACAAGTTACTGTGAGATGATCTATACCTAGCATATAAGATATCCTCAGATCCAGATCTGATGGATCTCTTGCACATGTGAAAAATAAACAGCACCATAAGCATTAGCTGCAAGGGCCTTCACTTTTCCTGCAACATTAATAGTACATGCTGGAGATACTGATATAGGTCTCAAAGGATCCCCGCACTATGGAATAACCAACCAATCTACTTGAGTAAGAGTTTGTCACTTACCCTATTCAAAAGTAACTTTGATCATTGGATGGGAAATCAAAAATGAACCCCAGTCTGGTCCCTATGTCTTTGATGGACAGAAGTCTACAGCAAGTAAGTTAATTTCCAATTACATACCCCTCTGCATAACTGTTAGCTACCTCTCTATAACATGAAACTGGGTTGATTTGCATATCTAGGTTTGTAAAGATCCTGTTGGTCATTAGCCTAGCATAAACCTATGAACCTATAATCCATTCTGTAGATATATATGTATTTATATATATATCTGTATCTATATCTATATCTGTAGCTATATCTACATGTCTGTCTGTTTATATATAGTTTCAGCATGCTTTGTTGTTTTCTTTAATACGTCCTTGCATGTGTTACTGTAATTATATGGTTTGATCCCTTGCAAATTGTTATTGTCAGCTTGGCTCAGGTCATGACTGAAGAGAGTTTTCAGACAAGTCCACCTACCTAGTTAACAAACATTGAATAAACGAATAAATAAAATAAGAAGAAAAAGCTGAGACAAAAAGTCAGAGATGGCATAAGTTGCAAATGTGTGGGGGAGGGAGAAAACTGCACCCTAGACCTATGGAAGTTTTAGTTCATGGATATGGATGCCAATGTACACAACTGACTACCACAGCAGTAGTGGTAAATGCCATCTAATTCATTTGCAAGAACTGTGGACTAAATGATAAGAGGAAGTGAGGCCAGGTGCATGAGCTGCAGGTTGCTAGTGAAAGGTCAGTCAGAATTTTTTTTCTTTTTGTTTTGTTATTGTCTGGTCTAGTTCTTGACATTTAGAGTTGGTTATGGCAGATTTACTCGAATGCTGTACTGCTTCTTCTGTTGGATTCCTATTCAGTTAAGTCTACCTATTAACCTTTCAGCTTTGAGTTAATTATATCTACTTTTATTTCTTTGACAGGCAAAATTACATTTTTTTGACAATACTGGCACTGCATTTTATCTATCTAAACAAGCTGAGGGGCTAAGGAAAATCAGATATTAGTCTGACCGAACAAATGGTAAGTGTTGAAATATGTTTCAGGGCTACTGCTATATTGAGTGAAAAATAATCCAGTATTGTGTGTAGAACCGCTGTGTGAACAATTGTTTCTCAAAAATATTATTTTTACAAAGATTGTTATATTTTAAACTCCTGTTTACATGTTTTATTTTAATATTATTCAATTTTAGACAAATTTGACAAGTGCACACACACACACACACACACACACACACACACACACACACACACACACACACACACACACACACACACACAAGCACACACACACACACACACACACACACACACACACACACACACACACACACACACACACACACACACACACACACACACATGTGGATGCGCAGTATCAAAAAACCATGTGATTTAAGGTATAGACTAACTGAGCCTGTTCTATACCACAGCAGGTACGGTGCTTGTTTCTCATGAAGACTATCTCTGAGCCACAAATGCATGGCTGTGCTGAAAAAAAACCCTGTGGTTGTTAGCCTGGTATACACCTATGAATTATGAACACATATCATCCAATGTCTTGTTACATACATTTTATAACAGTGGTGGATATATGGTGTAGAAGAAAACTATTCAATACTTCTAACACATTAGTCTTCTGATAGAAAAATGATTTCTTAAATTTAAATAATATTAATTCATAGTAGACATTACTTTTGCCATATTATTTGGCATACAAGTATATCATGCTCATGTCACCTTTCCCCTCATGTTTAAACAAAGATACATTCAAATTATACCTACATTAAAGGCACAAGCCATTGCTGTTATTATGGTAGCAATACTACAGTTTGTCACAGTAGAGTTACTTCTTCTAAGATCATGCTGAAAGGAGTTGTCTTCCAATATCTCCCAAGAAAAGTAAGAATGGCATGGAAGGTTAGTCTGATTTGACTAGAAGCAAGGGTATAGATTAACTATTATTAACCCAGGCACCATCTGGAGCTGGTGTGTGGGTTAACAGGAATGATGAGTGTTAGCCTGCTTGTTTCTTTGTAGGAGAATGGGAGAGCTGTGTGCTTCTGACAGAATCTTCATGGTAGAATCCAATGGAGACAAGGGATTGCACAGAAGTATTTAATTACAAGTGGTGGGGTAAGGCTGACTTATGACATCACAAGTGCCATTCCCAGTATATCCTTGCCCTTTGCTTAGGTAAGAATGAGTCATATTTTTTTAACCAGAAGGTACAAACAGGTTGTGAAAGCTGCTAGCCTAGCCAGATATGATTTTATACATAATTCTATCATTTGTAAATATGAATGTTGAACTACAGACTTGTTTTCTTAATTGAAAAAAATACTGTGGCATGAACTTAAAACAATGTAGCAACATTGCCCTCTGCTGTAAGGAAAGCTAAGACAAACATTTCTTGTTTGTCCTTTGAAGTTCAAATTATTTCATGACTGTCTTTGATCCAGCCGGGCTAGATGAAGGCATTCTGCCTATTGTTTTAACTTAAAGAACAATTACTAGAGTTTACATGTGGAATATCTTTTATGGCTGTAGTTTCCTGCAGCTGCAAGATAACAAGAGAATGTAGTATCTGTTAGCCTGGGAACACCAGGAAAGTGAAATAATGATGCAATGTTTATCAGAACAGCAATTTCAATTTAAACAGAGAGAATCAGAAGGTGTTAATCAATTTTGTCTTGAACATCCAACTCACAGCACAGTCTTGCTCATGTGTAAGTTATCTTAGACTTGTGATTTCTTTTATAGATAACTAGAAACTCGAACAATTACTGTGTTTTTCTGTGATGTCAGAACTGTAGTACTGATTTATTTTAAATATTTCTGTGTGATCTCTGAACTCTTGACTAACACTGACTGTGTAGTAGAAAGTATTGTCTTGCAGTTTTAATTATTTATTATTAAATATTTTAAAAACTTAACTGTGACTGGTTTGTGTAGACATAATTTAAGCTCTTAAGAGTACTTGTATGCCTTTGATAAAATTCCTATAGCTTTAACCCCGGGCTATACTACCAATTGGATAATAATATTACACAGTAATAATTGGACACCCTTTTAAGGGCCTTTGAGTAGCTGATAATTATTAGTGGGTAGTGGCAGTTGGTACTACCGTATAGTCCAGGAAAAGGGGCACAGCTGGAGAACCTGTGCCAGCCTTCCCCAGGAGTGTCTGTGTGGTTGTATAAACTCTTCTCAAAGTGTGTGTGTCAGCTACTTGGGCAGGGACATGAAGCACTGGTTGGACAGAGAAGGTGCCAGAGGTTTTAGCTTGTCCACTAGGCTGAGATCTGGACCCTATAACTGTGCCAGTGGGGAGTCTTATTGGGGACCTGGAGAGCAAGGGAGTGACCAGCCCTGGACTGACTGTGATCTCTGTGTGCTCTTAAGGAAAATTGCACTTTACTGTGTGTATTTGTTATCCTTTCCTCATATATGAGACACCCTCTCTGGTGTTAGTGGTGAGGATTGAGGCTCCTTGATTGCTGAGCCAGGGCACAGGCATCACATATTAATTGGTGGCAGTGGCTAGGATATCCTCACATATTAATTGTTTGTCAGCAGTGGGATATCCACATCACATATTAATTAGGTGGCAAATACTAATTGGCTTTTAGTGGTATGGGTAGAGTGAATTCCTGTAGCTTGTGTGCAATGAGCTTTGAATGTGTTTTGTACTCTAAAACAGCCACACAGTGAATACTCAGAGTTCAGATCACAATTGTTTTATTTCTTTTATTATTTCTTTTGTTAGCTTAGTTAGTCAGGGTGAGCAGGCAGCATGTCAGCAGAGGAGTACAGAAAGCTAACCAGGAGTCATCTGGCAGTGAGGTGCCAGGCTAGGGACTGGTGCATGGAAACCTGACTAAGGCAGACCACATTGCAGCCTTGGTTATAGCTGCATCAAGAAACAGCAACCAGGAGGACAATCAGACTGGCAGTGGAGATATAATACCCATGGAGAATGGACAGCTCAACATTTCTGCAGTGGACTTAAAATCCAGCTAGAGCTAAAAAGACTTGAGCTGGAAGCCAGACATGTGGAATTAGAAGCAGCCGAGAGACTGAGGCATCTAGAGAGTGAGGAGAGTGAGAAACTGTTATGTCTGCAGGCTGAAGAAAAAGAGAGGCAGAGGCAACATGAGAAGGAGATGCTGACTCTTTGCCAGAGTCATGGAGGTAATGGGGAAGGGAGTAACTGGACCCCAGAAGCACAACAGGTCAGTAAATTTCTTCCGCAGTTTAAAGAGGGGGTAGTTTTAATAGTTTTATTCATATGTTTGAGAGGGTATGTAAACAGTATGAAGATGACCAAGGGCTCTGGGTATGGTTCCTGACCCCCTTACTCCATGGTAAAGCTGTAACTGTACTGTCTAAAATGTCCGAAGTTGCATGTTTTCATTATACTGTTGTTAAGAAATGTCTTTTAGAACTGTTTAAGCTAACGCCTGAAACATATAGGAAAAGGTTTTGTGAGCATAGTCGCAAGGCAGATGAAAGTGTGTGTAAATATGTTGCTGAATTGAGCACTTATTTCCATAGGTGGGTGAGAGGATGTCAGGTCACCACTGTTGAAGAGCTGGCAGACCTTTTGGTGAGGGAACAAGCCCTTAGCACTTTGCCTGAGGACATGAGGAACTGGTTAGCTGATAGACAATGTGCTACTTCAGAGGAGTTGGGGAAGAAGAGAGACCTATACCTGGCAAGCAGGGCAGCCCTGCACAGGAAGGGGACCCCCAGTACTGCTCATGGGTCTAAAGGACCACATGGTGGGCAGCACAGACTGCCAGAACAGAATCTGCCAGTAGCAGGGGAAGCCACTAGTCCAGGTACACGTCCAGGAACTAGGGTTAAATGTTTTGTATGCAAACAGTGGGGCCATGTGGCATACAGGTGTCCACAGAGGCAAGATGGGGAACAAAAGATGAGGGAGCCAGTAAGTGGGAAAGACAAAATGACAGTAGTAGGTTATCTTGAGACAACAGGGGTACCAAACTACCATCCGGCAGATGTCCGGAGAGGGAAGTATTTGGATGAAGCAGTACCATGTTTTTATGCAGTTATGTGCAGTAAGGCTAGGAGATAAGCATGTAGGTCTGGTAGCTGGGGGACGACCCAGACAGACTGCATACTTGCAGCCAGGACCGGTGAGGTGGTTACTTCAGGGAGTGAGCTACGCTGTAGCAGTGAGACTGAAGGTGAGCCACAGCTGCTTGTGGGTACTGATGGTCCCTTGGACAGAGTGACTGCAAAGGTAGAGGTGAGTAGTAGTACCCAGGCTGACAGTGAGACACCATTGTCAGAGGATGCCAGACTTCCTGTGGAAGGGGAGCTGGGAAGGGTTACAAGGAGAGAGTTGCAACAGGCTCAGCTCTCAGACCCTACATTGCAAGGCCAGAGGCAGGTAGCTAGGGAGGCACCTGATTCTCAAGGAAAGGGGGAATCTGTATACTGGGACAAAGGGTTACTATAAAGAGAGTGGACCCCTGAGGGAGGGCTAGAAGGTAAGAAAGTACAGCAGTTGGCAGTGCCTAGAGTCTACCATCTGGCGCTACTAGCCATATCCCATGATATTTCCATTGCAGGTCATATGGGCATAAAACGTACAAAGAGGTGTATTATGCAGAACTTCTATTAGCCAGGAATTTCCAGAGATGTAACAGGGTACTGCAGGACCTGTGAGCAGTGTCAAAAGGTAGTCAAGGCAGGAGACAAGGTGAGAGGTCCTTTGATGCCTTTGCCTGTGATTGAGGAGCCATTTCAGAGGGTAGCTATGCATACTGTGGGTCTTCTGAGTACCCCAAGTTCTACAGGAAAAAAGTATATCCTAGAGGTAGTGGATCATGCTACACGATACCCTGAGGCAGTGGCTTTGTCTTATATTGAGGCAAAGAAGGTGGCAAATGCATTGTTAGAGATTTTCAGCAGGGTAGGTTTCCCAAAAGAAATACTGATGACAGAGGTGCCAGTTTCATGTCAGACCTGCTGGCTTGTCTGTGGAAGTCCTGTGGGGTGAAGCACATGAAGACCACCCCCTACCATCCCCAGACTAATGGTCTTGTTGAGAGGTTAAACTCTACAATCAAGGCCATGCTACGGGCATTTGCAGATCAGTTTAAGAGGGAGTGGGACAAATATTTGCCCTATTTGTTGTCTGCTTAAAGAGAAGTTCCCTAGGAATCCACAAGTTTTTTACCCTTTGAGTTGCTGTATGGGCATAGGGTGACAGGACCTTTAGCTTTAATTCGAGATGAGTGGGAAGGTGAGTGCAAGTCTCACAAGGAGTCTGTTGTGGCATATGTCCTAAACCTCAGGACAAGGCTCAGGGAACTCATGGGCTTGGCCCAGGAAAACCTGGCAGAAGCCCAACAACAGAAAAAGGTGTGGTATGACAGGAATGCTCGAGCTAGAGAGTATGCTGTGGGGCAGCAGGTAATGGTTCTCATTCTTCTCAGACACAACAAGCTGCAAACAGCTTGGAAGGGTCCCTACAAGGTGGTAAGAAAGGTAAGTGATGTTAACTACATGGTGGAACTGCTAGGCAGACTGCAGGGGCACATATTGTACCATGTTAACATGATGAAACCTTACCATGATAGGGAGGCCATTGTGCTGAGCATTTGCAGTGGATTGCAGAAGGAGTCTGAGGGAGATCTGAGGACTGATCTCCTCAGTGAGACTCGGGCTGACACCTCAGTGGGATGGGTAGCAATGTCCCAGCAGCTATCTCCTACCCAGGTTCAAGAAATCCGAGCAGTGTTGCAGGAGTTTGGGGATATGTTCACTGGGAAACTAGGGTGCATCCACCTGGAGCAGCACCAGTTGGATACAGGACCCCAAAGGCCTATTAGCCAGGCCCCTTATAGGGTGCCTGAGAGAGTCAAACAGACCCTGAGGGAGGAGGTACAGAAGATGTTGGAACTAGGGATGATTCAAGAGTCCAACAGTCCCTGGGCCTCCCCAGTGGTGCTGGTGCCAAAGAAGATGGCAGCACCAGGTTCTGTGTGGACTACAGAAAATTAAATAGTCACACAGAGTCAGATGCTTACTCCATGCCTAGGACAGATGAGGCCCTAGAGCAGCTGGGTGGGGCTAAGTATCTTACAACCATTGATCTTACCAGGGGGTTACTGGCAGGTGCCATTGACTCCCAGTGATAGAGAGAAGTCAGCCTTTGTGACTCCTTTTGGCTTGTATGAGTTCACAAAGATGCCCTTTGGGATGAAGAATTCCCCAGCGACTTTCAAGAGGCTGGTAGATCATATCCTGGCAGGCGCAGGAGGATTTGTCCTTGCCTACCAAGATGATATTGCCATCTACAGCCATTCCTGGCCAGAGCACCTTCAGCATGTCGGAGAGGTGCTGGGAAGACTACAGAGGGCAGGGGTGACCATTAAGCCGAGCAAATTACTGGTGTATATGGCAGAGGTCTCCTAGCTAGGACATAGAGTGGGGAGTGGTAAGTTAAGGCCAGAACCTGCCAAAGTGGAATCCATTCAGGCATGGCCTGCACCTGTTACTAAATAAACAGTTGAGGGCATTTTTAGGGACAGCAGGGTACTACAGAAAGATCATCTCCAGTTATGGTACCATAGCTGCTCCCCTCACGGATCTGACAAGGAAGAACAGGTCAGATAAGGTATTGCGGACCCCAGCTTGTGAACATTCCAGAAGCTTAAAGAAGCTTTGGGAGGACCCCCTGTGTTAACCAGTCCAGATTACAGCAAATAATTTGTTGTGCAGGAGGATGCTTTGAACCATGGGGTGGGGACTGTACTTAGCCAGATTTCTTCAGTGGGGGAAGAGCACCCAGTGGTTTATCTCAGTCATAGGCTCCAACCCAGGGAGGAATGCTATGCAGCTGTAGAAAAAAAATGTCTAGGCATAGTGTGCTTATTGCAGAAACTCCAGCCTTATCTGTATGGAAGGAAATTCACAGTTATGACAGATCACAACCCCCTAACATGGTTAAACAGAGCCAGACAGCAAAATGCCAAGTGGCTAAGATGGAGCCTAGGGTTGAAAGCATATGATATGTCAGTGCAGCACCGCAATGGGAGTAGCAATGCCAATGCAGATGGGCTCTCAAGACAGGGAATGGGGTAGGCATACTCAGATAGACCTGACCCCCTCAAGCAGCGTTTCTCAAGGGTTACTTGAAAAACTAGCTTGAGTTCTCCGGGGGGATGTGAAGGCTGCCAGCCTAGCCAGATAGGATTTTATACATAATTCTATCATTTGTAAATATGAATGTTGAACTACAGACTTGTTTTCTTAATTGAAAGAAAATACTGTGAAATGTTGAACTTAAAGTAATGTAGTAACATTGATCTCTGCTGTAAAGAAAGCTAAGACAAGCATTTCTTGTTTGTCCTTTGAAGTTCAAATTATTTCATGACTGTCTTTGATGTTTACAATTTAGCTCCAGCCAGGTTAGATGAAGGCATCCTGCCTATTGTTTTAACTTAAGGAATAATTACTAGAGTTTATACGTGGATTGTCTTTTATGGCTATAGTTTCCTGCAGCTGCAAGATAACAAAAGAATGTAGTATCTGTCAGCCTGGGAACACCCAAAAAGTGAAAAAAATATGTAATGTTTATCAGAACTGCAATTTCAATTTAAAACAGAGAGAATCAGAAGGCATTAAGCATTTTTGTCTTGAACATCCAACAGCACTGTCTTGCTCATGTATAAGTTATCTTAGACTTGTGTTTTATTTTAGAGATAGCTAGAAAGTAGAAAGATTAGACTGTGTTTTCTGTGATGTCAGAACTGTACTACTGATTTATTTTAAGTATTCCTGTGTGATCTCTGAACTCTTGACTAGCACTGACTGTGTACTAGAAAGTATTGTCTTGTAGTTTTAATTATTTAGTATTAAATATTTTAAAACCTTTTAACTGTGGCTGGTTTGTATAGAGATAATTTAAGCTCTTAAGAGTACTTGTATGCCTTTGGTAAAATTGTACGAAGCCACTCTTATAGCTTTAGCCCTGCGCTATACTACCAATTGGATAATAATGTTGTACAGTAATAATTGGATACGTTTTTAAGGGCCTTTGAGTAGCTGATAATTATTAGTGAGTGGTGGCATCTGGTACTACCATATAGTCTTGGATAAAGGGGCACAGCTGGAGAACCTGTGCCAGCCTTCCCCAGGAGTGTCTGTGTGGTTGTATGAACTCTTCTCAAAGTGTGTGTGTGTCAGCTACTTGGGCAGGGACATGAAGCACTGGTTGGACAGAGAAGGTGCTAGATGTTTTAGTTTGCCCACTAGGGTGAGATCTGGACCCTAGAGCTGTGCCAGTGGGCAGTCTTATTGGGGACATGGAGAGCAAGGGATCGACCAGCCCTGGACTGACTGTGATCTCTGTGTGCTCTTAAGGGAAATTGCACTTGTGTATATTTGTTATCCTTTCCTCATATATGAGACGCCCTCTCTGGTGTTAGTGGTGAGGATTGAGGCTCTTTGATTGCTGGGCCAGGGCACGGGCATCACACAGGTCAGCAGAACAGTCATGGGGTAGGCAGTATGGCATTTGAATAGCTTATGTCATAGATAATGCTCAAGTTTAATAATATGCTCTGCCATGTGAATATACAACTGGTAGTTAACAAGACTGTGCACATCATTTGAACAAGGACACCACTGTGGCACTGAACTATGAAGCATTACAACCCATTGAAAACTGAGATGTCAAACAGTGCTCCAAACAATGTTTTCAGGAATCAGTACAGGGCAAAGTTTCACAAAAACAATTTCTCACTACATTGGTTTATGTATATGTAAACATTGCTAAATAAATGTTGTTCTGTTCCTTGGGGCAGCCATGTAAGTCAAGAATTATTTCTCATCATGATATATATATGAAACTTTAAATGATATATATTCTTATAACACAAAAGTATATGACTAACTATGAAAGTGTGCAACAAATGCTGTTTTTTGTGTACCATTCATATTGGGGTGCCCGGGGAGAAATGTTCCATTTTACAGAATGAGTAGAAGGAAGTTCTACAAGATTTACATAATAAATGTACATACATACAGAGATTAGTAATGAAATGAGAGTTAATCAAAAATAATTCATGCCCACTGAGTGGCGCAGAGCTACAGTTATCCAACTCCACAAGGGGGGATCCACCTTGGATCCCGGAAACTACCGTCCCATCAGTCTAACAAGCCTTATCTGCAAGGCCATGGAGTGTATTATCAAGGAACTTATAAATAAAGACATTGGCAACCTTCAAACACTGGACCCCACCCAGTGTGGGTTCATGAAGGGCAGATCTTGTCTCCTGAACCTGATTGACTTCTTGGAATCAGTCTCCAGAGCCATGGACAAGGATAAGGTGGTCCACACAGCCTATCTACACCTTGCCAAGGCCTTTGACACCATCTCCCACTCTGGAATCATAGATAAACTTACTAAGCTGGGCATTAATCCCTACATCACTCAATGTGTTGCTAACTGGTTTACTGAGAAAACCCACACTGTAAAAGTAGCCGACTCCAAATCCAGCTCCAAACAAGTGACAAGTGGAGTACCTTAGGGTTCAATCCTGGGACTGCTCTTGTTTGGCATCTACTTCTCTGAAGTACAGGCCAACACTAAGGGACTCTGGCTAACAAAGTTCGCAGATGACTGCAAACTGGGAGCCATTATTGAATCCCCAAATGATGTGGATACTCTACAAAAGGGCCTTACAGAAACAGATGCTTGGTGCCAGAGCCATGGGCTCAAGCTCATTGCCAAGAAATGTATAATTATCCCCTTTGGGAAAAAATATGTATCCGTGAATTACCATATAGGTAGCAGTACACTAAACACCGAAAGTGTGATAAGAGACTTAGGGAAACAGGTGGACAGTGGTCTCACCTTCGATAACCACATCGCCACAACAGTCAGGAAATCCTTCTATGTGGAACACCTCATCACTAAGGGCTTTTCATCCAGAAAAAAGGAGGTCATTGTCCCACTGTACTCATCCCTCATTAGACCCATTATAGAATACAACGCCCCATTTGCTATGTACCTCTCAAGACATTTGCAACAACTGGAAAGGCTGCAGAAATACCTCACTAAAAGAATCACAGGCCTAAAGCAGATGCCCTACGCTGACCACTTTAAAAAACTCCAGCTATACTCTGTCACATATCGTCTACTCAGAGGCAATCTTTGCTTAACATACAAGGCCATGTCAAACCCAGAGCTGTTGGACATGCTATACTTAAAGAAATCCCAATACCTCAGAGCCACATGCTCCAGGGATCTAAACCTTGTCATCACAATAAACAAAACATGCTGAAGGGATAGGTTCCTAACCCAGAGACTCCCCAGACTCTGGAATAGATTGCCCATACATGTCAAGCAGAGTGCCTCTTTGGCCCTCTTCAAAAGGAACCTTGACGATTGGATGGGAAAAAGGAAATTCACCCCGGGGATCACGTCAGTTGCCCTGCTAGACAGGGGTCCAGGGAAGTAAATAGTGTGGGAAGAAATAGTCAGGGAATTGTTATGGCTTGGCTTGTATAGCCTTGGGCTGATAGCTTAGTACCAACCTATGAACCTATGAACCTATAATAAGTGTACATACATAGAATAGCAAATGTACATACACAGAATAGTAAATGTTCACACATAGAATTGTAATAGTATGACAAATCCCTAGCAGGAGCATGGATACAACTACCCATACTACTCAACCTTTCCCACATCGACCTTATCTACATACAGGCCGATTCTATTACAAGAACTCCAGTAGCAGGTATGTAAAGATCCCTGTTTTGAAGCCACATCTACCTTATCTTCATACAGGCCGGTTCTATTACAAGAACTCCAGTAGCAGGTATGTAAAGATCCCTGTTTTGAAGCCAGGGACTTGAGCATGTTGTAACTCATGTAGGCTGCCAGGTGTGCTCAGTCTTGAATATGATCTCAAGCTGCCACACCTTACCCAAACTCATTTGTCTAGTTTGAGTGAGATAAGCATGGCAACTGCATAAAGGGAGTGGGAGTGTAGGTTAGGGCAGTGATCTGGAAGGAGATTTGGGTTTAGGTAGCAGGACTGGCATTTTAGGATTAGGTAACAGGAGGGGAGTTTTACAGCTGGAAACAGGAAGGGACCTTTTGGTTTAGAAAGTGTGAGGGGAGTTTTAGAATTAGGGAGTGAGAAGGGAGTTTTAGGATTAGGGAGCAGGGTTGGAATTTTAGGTTTGGGGAGTGATTGGGACTTTAGAGATAGGGAGGGAGAGGGGAGTTTTAGGTTAAGGGAGTGTGAACCTTGTTTAGGAATTGGGTGGGAGGTTTTTATTTTTTATTTTTTAAACACCTTTACTGAATTATCACTTGTGACATAGACACAATTACATTTATAAAAAAAGTATTCAAATCGTATTAACAAGTTAAAATTAACAAACATTATGCTTTACTTATATTGCTATACATCATATAACCATAGCAGCATTACATAAATTATTCAATTCCTGGCCCTCTTTTTAAAACAAGAAACATCTTTATTAAACCATCACTTATGACATAAGCAGTCATACATTTATATAAAAGAACACAAATCTATGCAATCCTAGTTGCAAGCATTTTACATCACAAACCATACTGACACACTCCCAGCTGCAAACATTATACATCACTTATAATCTATCCAATAATTTTCAGTCAAACATTACATAGCTTATTTAAGTCCTGCCTTCTTTTAAACCTCATAGGAAATGGGTAGGAGTTTTAGGCTTAAAGTTAGGGTTCTTGTGGGGCTACACAGTTTTATACAGTTAGTTTTGATAGGTTTAAGTAGTTATGGGAGATCCATCTAGTGGGAGTTACAGCATTTACATTTCTGAGAAACTGTGTGTGTGTTGATCATATAATCCAGCTAAAAACATTCAATAATGCTGGAATTCAGTAAAAAGCACAGTCAACAAAATGCACTTCCAACAAATCTCCCAACCAAAAAACTCACTGGATGATAGCTGGAATATTTTTTTCACCTGCTCATTATTGTTTAAAATTCTGACATCCAGAATCTGTTTAGTGAAGTATTTTTGAGCCTGCTATATAATTTCCCTACATCATTTCTACAATAGGAGTAACGATCTTCCCTGTATTTCGTAACAGGTCGGGCTAGGATTTTAAATAAGGAATTCAGACTTTCTTTATGTCTAGAAAAGACAGTATGCAGAATAAACCTTAATACACAAAAAGTTACATTTTCACTCTAGTCTAGTTTGTTAAAGATAGTGTCCCCATAAACTTTGAAAGGTGAACAAACTAATATAATATCTTTATTTATCAGATGGGTTAGCCAATATTATTTGATAATATATGCATTATTTTGCATTTCCTGTTACTAAACACTTCATTTTACTATCCGATGAAAATAAGTGGTGCATAATATCTTGCATCATCTTATTATCATCTACAGATGCTACCATACAGGCAACCTTGACATCATCATCACTTTTCAAAACCTAGCAATTTATGACTTACTACAGACACTGATGATGTAAACATATAAAGCAGAAATGGCCCCAAAACAGTTCATTGTAAGCACCACTAGTCACCTGAAACTGATTGAAGTTCACTCACTTTAATATTATTACATATTTCCTATACTATAGCCAGTTATTAAGACCCAATATCCAGTACGGATTCTGCTTCTTGATAATGAGTGCTACAGTAATGGTTCATTGTGGCAGTGAGTCAAATGGCATCACCAAATCCAGGAATAAAATGCCCACAGGATTTTTTTCATCAATTGCATTAACCACATCTGAAGAAAATGTTAATAAATTTGTGACTCATCTTCCCTGTGTGAAACAATGTGAGTGGCATCATCAAGAAGTGACATACTATCTATGTGCATAAATCTAACCAGTACCCTCCCGTATCATTTCTCTAAGATGCTAGTAAGATTTATAGGTCTGTAGTTTGCATCTTCTGTAGCATTACCACCCTCATGAATAAGTATAATTAAGGGTTGCCACCAAATGTTAGGTACAAAGCCTCTTTTAAAGATGATGATATAATCCTGCTGATGGGAAACAAACCCAACCATTCACCTTTTCAAGAAAAATAAACAATTAGTTTGTCCATGTTTGGTGAAGTATGATTGTTCATTTCATTTAATGCCTCAACAGTCCAGTCAAAGTGTATCTTTGTAAAATGGCCAGTCACAAATATATCTAGTTCAAGCAAGGAATGAGCATGCTAAAATTTGCTCTGAGAAAGATTTTGCAAACAGGTCAACCACTTCACTTGAGTTTATAGAGAGTATATTCTCCACCTATAAGGTAGCAGAGTCTGTGTTGTTACCCTTCTACTGTATCATACACCTGAAAAATGCTTTCATATTATCAGTGTTTTTGGCTAATGCAAATTCATGTTTTCTTTTTTTCATACATCCACAACTTCTAAATGTATTCTTAGACTATTTGTATTTTTACATCCTTCTTATGGTGGTATAATC
Organism: Protopterus annectens; assembly: GCF_019279795.1. Classification (NCBI taxonomy): domain Eukaryota; kingdom Metazoa; phylum Chordata; order Ceratodontiformes; family Protopteridae; genus Protopterus; species Protopterus annectens. The sequence continues at coordinate 1,906,316,856 of NC_056735.1, forward strand.
CCAAAACTCCTTCTAGCAGCACTTTTTAATTCTAGCCAGACCGTCACCTTTGACATCATCATCAATTTCCCTTTTTTCTACTTTTTCAACACGTGGTCAGGGTGGCAGGTAAAGTGCCACTACATCTTTTGACTCAGTGCCACTCTCTTACCTTCTTCAATAGTCATGACTGCTGCTGCTTCAAACAGTCTGTCTATCTCTTGATTGAATTTCTGTCTTTTGTCTTGCCTTCTTTCTGCCCATCCAAAATCTTCTTCACCAGATTTTCCTCTGCTTTCCTGCTAATGTTCCATTCCATAGAAATCTGTTCACTTTGACCTTCTATGCAATGGGACCTACTTTGGCTTCTGCTCTGATGTTGTTATTGCCTCATTCATCACAGTGTACATCCTACCATTCATCTCATGCACTTCATCCCCTCTAACTTCCTCAACTGCCCTGCATCCAGTGACTAAGTTTGTGAAGTACGGGTTGCCCATTGTTTTATAAACCTTAATTTTTAGCTTCTTTGGCATTCTTCTGTCACACACCATCCCTGGCACTCTGTGCCACTTGGCTGCATCCACTATAAATCTAGGTTTGACATCCTCATTTAAAATTGCCTTCTCCTCAATTACCCCTTCTTGATTCTAGAAGTTAATCTGTTCCACTGTTTTCTCTTAAGTCTCAGTTTTCTGATTTTTCTGATTCCCCAATTTGTGCAATGATGACTGTGTCATCTGTACTCTGATTCACTCTATGTGCCTTTAGTTTTGCTTTCCGTTCCCCTATCATTTGTTGATGCTCCTGCTAATAGTCTGCTTTTAATTCCATATCATCTCATACAGTAGATTTGCTGATCTGTCCCTATTAGCCTGTTTGCTAATGTAGACCATCACTAGTATGAAGATTTGTGGTTCAAAGCCGAATCCTGATGCACGCCATCTGCCACTGGGAATGCCAGTTTGAGTTCAAATGCTGTTTGTACTTATGTCATTGGGTCCTTGCACAAAGCCTGCACTAATTCTAACAACATTTATAGGACTTCAAATATCTGGGTCTATATCATTATATTGACATGTTAAAATGTCAACTTTGACTTGTTTGACATGAAAATGTCGAACTACAAGGTTACCGAACTGCCAAATCACCGATTTCTTTCTAACGGAAAGAAACTGGTTGGCCGTTCTCTTACACCTGCCCTTTCCCTGACTGTAGTGCAATCTTGGAGTTAGAATACTTAGTTGGGGGGTGAGGGGCACAATCCCTCATGTTGGGGGGGTGTGGGGCAAAGCCCCCCACTTAAATATGTTTGTTTTTGTGTGGTGTTGGTGTTTGGCCAACTGATTTCTTTCCATTGGAATGAAATTGGTGATTTGGCCATTCGGTAACCTTGTAGTTTGATATTTTTGTGTCGAACAAGTCAGGGTCGACATTTTAACATGTCAACATTATAATATAGACCCAAATAATTGCAGGACTGTCCAAGCCAGTCTTCTTGGGAACTTGTCATATGTATTGTTCAACTCTAGGAATGTCCAGTTAGACTCTCATCTCATCTCCAAGTTCTTGTCCATTATCTAGCTGACTGCAGACATTGGGTCTGTCTACTGCATCCCAGTCTGAATCCAAACTACTCACTTCCCATCTTATTTTCTACTACTCTGCATATCTGATTATCAGTCACCCTCTCCAGCACTTTCATGCAGTGTGACAGGAGTTTAATACCTCTGTACTGATCACATCTGAAAATGATAAACTTGTTCTTTTTAATTGACACTATAATATTTATTTTCTGATCATCTTGGATATATGTTTCATTCCATATCATTACGAGAACCGTCAGGGCCCATTTCTACCCTAATTCACCCAACATTTTGATAATATCTGCTGTGAGTTTATCTGAGCCTACTGCTTCCCTAAATTTGTTTTCCGTAGTGCTGATCTTCATTCTTTTAGGGAATACTCTTCTTCCTCTCTCATCATAGGCTGTGTATAGGCGGTACAGAGCTTGTGAGGTTTTCTCCATTCACAAGCTGCTGGAAGTACTTCTTCCTTTTGCCTTTGATGGCATGTGGAATAGTGAACCAGTTCTTGCTGGCATCTTTTATGAATGGTGTCTAATCAATGTTTTCTTTATTTTTCTGTCTTCACTTTGCATCATGATAGAGGCTGTTTATGCCATCTATTGAAACACTTTCCAGAAGTAGGTAGAGGGTCTTTTATGCCTTATTCTTTGTTACTGTAACTGCTGTCTTAGCCTCTTTGTTAACCAAGTATTAGCCTGGTTCATCTTTTCTATCTCACACATTTTTCTTGCATTCCTTCTTTCTTTTTATAACTTCTTAGCTTTTGCATTCCACCACCAGTTTTCTTTAGTTACCTTATTTCCATGCCTGGTTCAGCTGCATATCTGTTGTATAATCTTTGGACATGCTGTTTTGAGATGGTGCCATTCTTCTCCAACTATCTATACTTCCTGTTCTTTTTGAGGTGCTAGTGATCTGACTATTTCCTTGAACTTTTATGCTTTACTCCAGTCAATGTTAAGGTCTCCAGCCTAACCTCTATTGACCTTAGAGCCTTCTCTGACCATTGCTTGCAACTGATTGCAGCCACCTGTATTTTATGCTGTGAGCTATTTCATGAGGGATAATGTTGCATTCTATGATTATACCCCAATGTTTTTCTTTACTAGAATGGAGTCTACCTGTGTTGCATGATAACCACTTTTTAATTTCTCCAAGTCTTTTGGGTATCTAATACCTTGAAAAGAATGGATCCCATTCCTAAGTCAAAGTATGATTAAGGTTAATTGAATTAGTATTGTTTCAGTCTTTGATGTTAGCCCATAGTGCTTTTCGCAACACTCGCAATGTGCCCAGTATTGACTCCTTGTGCAATTCATATGGAGTTACATGTATCAGTAACACATTTAACTATGACTGTAACTTCTTTTTTAAAAGACCCATTGATCCTGTTAGTATTAGAACGGTCTGGTTATCCTTCTGCCACATTGCCCTCATTCCTGTCTGCAAATCCTGGTATTTTATGACTTTGTGTCTGTATGTATGTAAGACTGTGTAGTCATTGGGTATAGCAATTTCCATGATCAATGCTACTTTTGTCCTCTTTCCATGGGCTACTATATCTGGTTTTCTTGCATCTATTTTTGAAGTGTTGGTAATGGACGATCCCATGTGAAATTAATATCACCATTTTCTATAATGCTTTGTGTCTCATGTTTCCACTGTTTTTCAGCTACTTCAATATTATAATGTTTGCACAATCTCCCATGCAACAGTCCTGCGACATTATTATGCCTCACAGTCCTGCAACATTATTATGCCTTTCAGCATACAGTCCTTCTGCCATTAGTATATCACAACTATCAAAAAGATGTGCAAATGTTTCCTATTCTGTTTTACAAAACCTGCGTTTGTCTGTTTCTCCCACATGTTCAATGGAATTTCTAAACCAACATATACATAGTCCACTATCTTGGGCCACCAATAATGACCTTTTGTCTTTTACTTTAAATTCACATATTCTTAACCATTCCTGTGCTTGATCCTGATCAACATGAAGTTGTTCCAAGAAATTTCTATACATGCAACTACTTTTATGCATTTTCCTTGTTTCTTCACTTCTCATCTTATCCTTCAGCTTATATTCTTTCATTTGTCTTTTGGCACATTCAGTTGCTACCTGATTTTTATCTACTGGTTTGATTTCCATTCCTGCTTCACACCAATATGCTTTGGCTGAATTAAGCATGGAAGTAATCTTAGACTTATTCTCCTCATGTTTTAAAACTTTCTCTATGTTTAGGTCTAGTGAGGTAGCAGATATGTATGCAGTCCTGTGATTAAAGATCTATGCATGTAATCAATTTCATGGAGGCCCCTACCTAGTACAGAATGGCAAATATATAGTCTTGGTATACACTGATTTTTATAAATTATTTGATAAGCATGACGCGTTGTCCTTGTTTTCCTGTCTAACTGATCCAACATCATTTGGGGCCGGTCATTCACTCCAAAACTGTAAGTTAGGACAGGAAGAGCAAATTGTTTTATAGCTTGGACTTTGTTCCTAGATGTCAACACTGTTTTCAGTATTAATTTTAGTCTTCTAAAATATCCCTTACTAAGTTTTATTTACATTTGTTCGTGTTTTACTGTTGATCCTTCATCAATTCCCAAATATTTATACATTCCATCTTGCTCAATTTTTTTATATCACATTCCTGTCCCAGGTTGATGTTTTCTTGGTGCTACAGGTTTCCTGCATTAAATGTTGCTTTTGCACATTTCTCAAGACCAAATGACATTCTTATATCATCTGAAAAAGTTTTGACCACTTGCGTTTGTGCTTTCAATTCCTCATCTGATGAACTATACAGTTTTAAATCATCCACAAAAAAAAAAAAAAAGATAAGTCTTTACACTTTGTTGTTTTCTGGGAGCCAAACTGTAGCCGTGACCTAATCTGTTAAGTAGACATGGGTTAAGGGCAAGACATAAGAGCAGGAGTAACAAGGAGTCATCCTGGAATACCCCCTTTGAATCTTTATCCCTGAAATAATAATTTGTCCTTTATCATGGCTTAACTGCAAAGCAGTTTGCCACTGTTTCATGGTTGCTATAATGTAATCAGTCAATGTAGGGTGTCTCTTATACATTTTTAAACATTGTTCTATCCATGAAGATGGAATAGTGTCAAATGCTTTTTTTTTTTTGCAGTCTATCCATGCCATACTTAGATTCTTCCACTTTTTACCGTATGTCATTATGACTTAACAACAAATGATCCTTTGTTCCATATGACCGTCTTTTGTTACTCTTTTATTCTATTTCCAAGACTGAGTTTTCTTCTAAATGAGTATAAAATTTGTTGGCATCAATGTCAATGCATAGTTTATACATCATCAGAAAGCAAGTTATTGGTCTATAGTTTTTAAGATAACTTGCAGGTTTGCTATTAAGTAGGAGTATTGTTTTTCCTGTTGTTAAATGGGTTTGTGTCTGTTTGGAGTACGCAAATAAATAGTTTACTCATGGCTAAATCTTCATGTAAAGATCTTAATACTTTTAGCCAGAAGTTAGGTACTGAATCTGGGCCTGGGGTTTTCCATTTAGGAGCTTTACTTAAATTTGTTTCAGTCTCTCTGGCTGTTACTTCATTCCATGTCAGATCCTGTACATTTGAACTTTTTAGTGTTTCTTTTGCTTCTGCTGTCCATTCAACTTCTTTGTTATGTTCCACAGGATCTTCACACATAGTTCTCCAAAATGTATCAATTTCTTATTTTTTTGGTGGTGTTTCAATTCCTTTTGCCTTGTTTCTTAATTCTCTATAAAACTTTTCTCGGGTCATCAATAAATTGCTTATTTTGTACTTTTCCTTTAGATTTATCTGCTTATCCTTTAGGTTTTCTGCCTGTGCTGATATTTTTAGTTTATTATTCATGATAGTGAATGATAGATCCTGATCTCTTCTGATAATGCACATTGCTTTTATCACGTCTAGATTTCTTGCTATTTTTGTCAGTCTATTCCCTCTTCTTTACTGTTCTAACAGTGACATTTTTGTCATAAGTGCTTTATAATTTTCTCTTTTCAAAACTTCCTTGATGGCATTTGATTTCTCCCCTTCCTTTCCCTTACTTCCCTGTGTTTTTGTGATAAGATTTTATCTGTTATTAATTTAGCTGCATATCAATATATCATATTTACTTTTGTTATACCACGAGTCTCTAGAAACAGTCCTAATTACTGTGTTCATTTGTTTTATCAAACTTCTAACTTTTTTGGGGTTTATTGACTTTCTGTAGTCTATTTCTTTTATTGATCCTAATGTGTCTGTCCATCTCTATTAAATCAAGCAACTATTTTCTTAGATTATTTTCTTGTAAGCTGAGGGCACATTCTTTGTTCTCCATTTCCTGTGGGCATTCTACAGAAAGTTGCAGAGCTCAAAGCATCTTCCTGTGCCACATTCTTCTGTATCATCTGTTGCTCTTTCATATGGGAACTCACTGGCCTTTCACTCCACAACATTAACTGCATCAGAGTTTGCCACAATTTCCTGTTCCTTCCCTTGCTGTGCAACTCCAGTTGAACTTTTGTACTGGTTTACTATGGAAGGCTCCAAAGTACCTTTGTATGGCAAATGATCAGATGTTTTCTGCTCCACTGATTTCTCCTTAATGCAGGGATCCATTGCTCTATCCTGCTGTGATGTTATAAGAGTTAAATTTTCTACACTAAATCCTTTACTTCACAGGTAATCCATAATCTCAGTTTCTCTTTCTTTAACTTTTCCATTACTGATCCTCTTTTCTACTTCCCACTTTTTTCTTTTTTTTTTTTTTTTAATTTTAAAATTTTACATATCTGGATGCCTTTGCCTGTATTTCTCTTCAAATATCTTTGGTGCTGCTCTTTTTGTATTGATTAGATTTACCACTCCTTTGCATAAATATAGGACCATATTAAACCCCTTTTTCTTTCCCATATCCATGTTTCTTTTTCTGATGTCTCCTGCTCCTATTTCTCCTTACTTGGGGGACTTGTTGTTCCATTATGCTGTGATATAACCTGTGTTAGACTTTCTACACTAAATCCTTCACTTCTTAGATATTACATAACTTCAGGTTCTATTTTTTTAACTTCTACTTTACTAATCTTCTGCTCTATGTCCTCTCTGTAATCTTATTTTCTATATTGCAAACTTTTCCATGTCTGGATGCCTTTACCTCTATTTCTCTTTGAATATCTTAGGAGCTACTTTTTTGTATTGACTAATCCTTTGCATAAATGTTGCATTGTATCAGATGTCTCTTTCCTTCCCATGTCCATATTTCTTTTTTTATACCTTTTGAAAATCTCTAGATTTTGTTCTCTATGTTTTCATACTTCCTCAGTAGCTTATTTTTCCAAACAGCCCAAGGTTTCATGTTCAATATAATATTTTTCATAAATCTGTTGTATTAACAAACACACATTTTTATTTGAAGCTTCTTACAGTTTTTCGTGTGCAAGTATTTTTCTTTCCTCTAATTTTTCACTTAATCTTTTTGTATATCTTCTGTCTGGAAATTCTGGGCTTCTTGCATAATAGTAAGAATACATAATTTCTTTCTTATCCTCAGTAGTTCACTCTATCATCTTTATGGCTCTTTTTTTGCCTATCAATTTTTGTGATTTTTGTGGACCGCTACTTCCTTCTGCAACAGGATGGCCATCCTCCCCTGGGCCTGGCCCAGCCCCATTGTAGGAATGTTTCCATGTCTTAAGGATTCTATGCTGTCATTTTTCAAGTCCTGTCATGAGTGTGCCTACCAGGATTGGGCTCTTTTTATCCTGGGTCTTGTGCACCTAGCTACAGTATGTTTTTTTTTTTATTTTTAACCTATTTCTGTCCATGATATATGCTATATAAAATGCATTATATATATCAGTGTCATCTTGATGAGATTTGTGAAAAACAGGGTCCACGGTCCACCTTGTAAAGGTACTCACCAAGACTTGATAAATAATTCAGTTCCAGCAATACTACTCTCCTTTGCTTGCTGATTTATTGTCTTTCATTGTAGACCCCTGTTACATCTTTATTTATTTAACATTTCTTTAGCAGGAAAGTCTAACTTGGAATGAGACAATTTTTAGTGGAGGCCCAGGAAGAAACACTCCAGACACATGTCTTTGTAACGTGGGAGGAAAGTGGAGCACTAGGATGAAACCCACATGAACACAGGGAGGACATGCAGACTCCACACAGAAGGCACCCCAACTGAGAATCAAACTAGAAAATCTCTTGCTGTGAGCTGACAATGCACCACAGTGCCATCCATGATCTGATCTTATCATATCTGATCTTATGATGTCTGATTTGGTGAACTATATATTTCCACCCATCAAACCATTTGCCATACTGAAGACTAGAATGGCCTCTCTTTCTTTTTGCCTATTGACCAACCAATGTGGACCCAGTCAGTCTTTATATACTGCTTTTTTTCTGTCCTGATATGAGCATTCAGTTACACATTATCAACAACAACTAATACTGTCAAGCATTATCTAATATGTTCTGCCGCTGCTAAATGAGTGTAGTCCTTTCCATACAGTCATAAAATAAGAGGTATTGTGGTGTGATTTATTATTAAAAATACAAGTACCACATCAGAGTCCATTATTTCTAGACTGATTTTATTTCTGGTGATTTTTTTCCCCAAGGCAGAAATCTACCAATTACATTGAGTTAAGTCCATCAAATACAAACTTGGCTGGTAAGGGAGGAGCAGTGGTATTGTGACCATGGCAGTCACACTTTAATGAAGTTGTGAGTTAGGTAAAAAGGTTATTTTATGTTGGATTAAATTTTCATCCAAGCATGCAATTTAAGATGGACATTGACATTTTTACAAGATGCATGGCAGAGGTGCCTTATTACTCATATAGTATTAACCATATTGCAGTGAATGTTGTTATATCTTACCAAAGATACATAAAGTAGAGACACTGGTACCAGTTCGACCTATTTTCTGTAGCTGTGCCTTGCATACAGAACCTATTTCTGAGAATCTAAAACTCTGTTTAAAATAATTTGTCCTTCCATGTGAGGTCCAGAAAAAAGTATACTACAGAATGTCTTTGCCTAGTGGATCAAATACATATTTTAAATAATGCATTTATATGCACAGTATATATGTTGAAGGTCTGTATACTAGTATACCAAATGAATTTGGTAAATTGTCTAATGAATGACTGCTGGATAAAATCTTATAGTTTATGTATCAATGAGTTTAATTGATTTTTGCAGAAGCTTCTCAGTTTTGATTTGGAGAAAAATATTTTCTATTTTGAGCACAAGTACTGTTTACAGTTACTTGGATTGGCAATGAGGGCAACATATGCCCTAATTTACTTTGTTTTCTTCATGGTTTTTGTAAAGCACAAAGTGATTTGCAATAATTCTTACAATATTTTTCACAATATGTTCAGATATGGGCATTATTTAGATTATTGTTGGCTTCCATGAAAAACGTATATTCAACCTCTTAAATCATTTAATTAAATCATAATAAAATTGCATTAGATTTACAATATATTATAATCTTTTCAACAATGTCTTTCTTGTAGTGACTGCAACAGAATTGCTAGATGGATGAGTACAAACTACTATAGACAGATAGCATTTTACATTAAAAAAGCATTGTTAGTAGATAGCTGTCAAGCCAATTTTTAAAACAGTCTCCTATGTTAGGTGGAAATTTGTTAAGCCTGAAAGATGACAGTTGCTTGATTCTTATATTAAGGATGATGATTTTACTAAAAGAAAGAGAAAACTTAAGACTATCCACTACTTTTAGCATTAATAATTTATAAATTAAATAGATCACTAATATATTCTTGAAAATATTAACCCATAATGCAGTTTTGGGACCTTTGGTTTCAGATAACTGTAAATTTAGCTACAGGAACAGTAAACAGGACAGCATTCTTCTTCCTTTGAAAATCCAAATAATTTTAAGAGTGATTGAAGGCTTAGAGGTGATCCACCCATGGGATTCACTCTTGCTCACCATGTGGCCATATTATTAAAGGTAAAATCTTTGCATCTGAAAAAATCAGCAACGTTTATAATATAAAAGGTTTTACTACTTGCAAAACTGACTGGGTGATTTATTTACCCACAGCTGTCTGTGATGTGTTTTATGTGGGTCAAAATAGTTTTAATTTCACCAAAGGGTATTTTTACATATCAGTGATATTAAATGTGATAGGGATGGAAGTGCTGTATAAACATTAGGCTATACATGCACATGCAGTTTTAAATTCTGTGGTCATTGATAGAGTAAGTTACCTGCTCCACAAGAAATATTGAAAGAAAACAATGTTAGACAGGAAAGAAAAATGTAGATGTTATATTCTGTGTGTATATATATATATATATATATACATATATATATATATATATATATATATATATATATATATATATATATATATATATGTATATAGATGGGTCTACTTTGTTTCATTGAAAGCTCATATCACTGAATTTCAATTCACCCTGACAAAATTCTTGAAAACTCATTTCACTGAATCTCATTTCACTGAAGTGAAGTACTGGCACTGTGTAATGTACTGTAAGGCAAGTAAAAGGTATATGCTCTTTTTCCCATTGTAGTGCGATCCTGGAGTTAGTATATATAGCTTGGGGGGGTACAGCCCCACACATTGGTGGGGGGTGTTAGTTTGGGTATATATTTTCTTCTGGAAAGAGTTAGTCATTGGTGTTGTAAGTATGCATGTCTATGGTTTAAAATTCATTGCTTTGAAGCTTTCAGTGAAATATAAAATAAAACCAAACTAGATGGGGCTCTGCCCCCCCCCTCCCACATCCCTCAGTGTGGCAGGCTGTGCCTCCCACACATCCTCTAGCTATATATACTAAGTCCAGGATCATACTACACTGGGGAAAAGGGCATATACCTTTTACTTGCCTTACAGTACTCTACACAGTGCCAGTATTTCACTTCAGAGAAATGAGATTCAGTGAAATGAGTTTTCAGTAATTTGAGCTTTCAGCGATATGGTCAGGGTGAATTCAAATTCACTGAAATCAGCTTTCAATGATACAACGTAGACCCATGTGTATATACATATAACAGTTGTTTGGCTTCTGCTACATACTTACAATCAACTGCATTACTAGCTGAGTTAAGTACAAACTTGCAGTGTTAAAGATTGCACTGCATTTCATTTTCCTGTCTAATTATTTCATTGAATATTGTGTCTGTGTCTCTCTGTAGTTATTTATTTTTCTATTTAATTGTTTCATAGACTACTGTGGTCTGTCTCTGTCTCTGCAGTAGTGGGGGCTATTGTGTTTCACTTCATTGATATTCAGTCTTAAACTCTTAGCCTAGAGGGTTTCTCTGTATTTATAAGTGAGTCACATATCTTTGAATGAATTACTGCTCAATACCTTAGTTGCTTGGCTTCTGCTACATACCTACAATCAACTGCATTACTAGCTGTGTTAAGTACAAATTTGCAGTGTTAAAGATTGTAATGCATTTCATTTTTCTGTCTAATTGTTTCATTGAATACTGTGTCTGTGTCTCTCTGTAGTTATTTATTTTTATATTTGATTGTTTCATAGAATACTGTGGTCTCTCTCTGTCTTTGCAGTAGTTGGGGATATTGTGTTTCACTTCATTGATATTCAGTGTTAAACTCTTAGCCGAAAGGGTTTCTCTGTATTTATAAGTGAGTCACATATCTTTGAATTTTTTACTGCTCAATACCTCAGTTGTTTGGCTTCTGCTACATACCTACAATCAACTGCATTACTAGCTGAGTTAAGTACAAACTTGCAGTGTTAAAGATTGTACTGCATTTCATTTTTCTGTCTATTAATTGTTTCATTGAATATTGTGTCTGTGTCTCTCTGTAGTTATTTATTTTTATATTTAATTGTTTCATAGAATACTGTGGTCTTGCTCTGTCTCTGCAGTTATTTTCCCGCCCACCCTCACTGTTGTTATTTTGGTATTAATCTTGGTGGCTTTGGAATTGCCCGCCCTTCCTACAAAAATTTGTTTTTGAACACTCCTTCTGGGTCTATCTCATTTGCTCACTCAACCAATTACAGTGAGATCATATTTTGACTTCAGACACACCTACTAGTCCCTTCTGTTCAGCTCTATCCCAGCTCTATTCCAGTCTAGTGTCACTAGTGCACTCTACCTAAAACAGCGAGAACATTTGTGACATGCAAGCCACTTAGGTCCTTAATTTTGAATCATTTTCTGTTTCTTCTTTTTCCCTTTGCACTTTCAAAAAAAATGTCTAAGCTTGTTTCCTGCCTTTCCTGTAACTAGTCTAGTCCAGATAAAGATTTGCTGTATCCAGGACTGTTTGTAAGCTTGCCCCCAGAGCCCTTCTGTGTTGGAGGGAAGCCTTCTAGATTATCAGTGGGAATTGTAAGCATTAGGTAACCTACCCACCACAAGAGTGTTTCTGGCCCAGAAATTGTAGTTTACTGGCCTTTTTGCAGTTTCTCCATTTCTTTCAACTTTCTGGTGTAAAAGCCGCATTTGCGCTTGTTTCCCACCTTTGCTGTAACTAGTCAAGTCTAGATACAGATTTGCTGTATCCAGGACTGTTTGCAAGCTTCTGAGCCCCCCAAGCCTTTCTATGTTGGAGGGAAGCCATCTAGCTTATCAGTAAGAGTGGTAAGCACTAGGTAGCCTATCTACCACAAGAGTGGTTTCTGGCCCAGAAATTGTAGTTTATTGGCCGTTTTTCCATCTCTTTCAACCTTCTGGTTTAAAAGCCCATGTTTGCACTTGTTTCCCACCTTTCCTCTAACTAGAATAGTCCAGATACAGATTTGCTGTATCCAGGACTGCTTGTAAGCGTCTGAGCCCCCCAAGCCTTTCTGTGTTGGAGGGAAGCCTTCTAGCTTATCAGTGGGAGTGGTAAGCACTAGGTAGCCTATCTACTACAAGAGTGGTTTCCGGCCCAGAAATTGGAGTTTATTGGCTGTTTGGGCAGTTTTTCCATCTCTTTCAACCTTCTGGTTTAAAAGCCCATGTTTGCACTTGTTTCCCACCTTTCCTCTAACTAGTCTAGTCCAGATACAGATTTGCTGTATCCAGGACTGCTTGTAAGCGTCTGAGCCCCCCAAGCCTTTCTGTGTTGGAGGGAAGCCTTCTAGCTTATCAGTGGGAGTGATAAGCACAATGTAGCCTATCTGCCACAAGATCCAGGTGCAGATTCTTAGTTTTACACTTGAATTTGCTTATTTTTGCTCAGTACTTGTTCAGAACTTGTTGTTAGCACTTAATAAGCTACAAATTACTGCAGCATTCAACCTTCCTCTTTACCTAGAGGAAAACAGTTTTTGTACTTACTTTCCTCACTTGCTTAGAGAAAAACAGCTCTTATACTCACTTTCCTCACTTGTCTAGATGAACGTAGTTTTTTATTCTGGCATGTCCAAGGGTCAGCTCCCAGTGTTCTCTCCTGTCTATCTGATGAATCTGGGCATCTTGGGGCAATGTAGCAATTGCCGCATGTACACAGACAACACTCTCCTCCTACCACCCATCACCACAACATGTGAGAGATGCACTTATCTAGCCAAACTGGAGGTAAAGCTCTCTCAAACCAAGCCTGAACTTGACAGCCAAGAGGAGAAGGTAAACACTTGTACCACACCACACTCATCACATAATCCCACTAAACCTACACCACCAAATCCCACACATAGAAACACAAAAACATTTGCAGATGCTCTCAATAATAATCAGCTCAAGCAACAGAGACCTCCAAAGCAGAAACTCAAGCAACCTCCAGCCCCCAACACAACTCAAATGACACATAGCCCACAGACTCAATATGCCACTCAACTACAGCCCGTAAGGCAAAACAACGTACCCAACACACTAGTTATATGTGACTCTATAGTCAGGCACACTGATGTCCCACTCACCAGGCTAAACAAGCAGTAGGTTACTGTCAGCTGCCTGTCAGGTGCCAGGATCCGCCACATAACCCATGCACTCAGGTCACTCCACAACAAGTACAAATATGACTCTGTCATTGTCCATGTTGGTGTGCATGACCTGAGATGTACCTCCTTGGACTACATGAAAAGAGACATGGAAGAGCTTTCCACTCTTGTAGCCCAGGCAGGAATGACCCTAGCCCTGAGTTGCTTCCTGCCATTACCCAGAATAATATCACAGTACAAGGACAAAATGATTGACTTCAGCAATTGGCTAAGCTTCTGGTGTCATTCTAAGGGGATCCAATATCTGTCTGCCTGAAACGACATGGTCGACAGACCATGATGCTTTGCCAGAGATGGCCTGCACCTGTCACCCCTGGGATTCCGGATACTGGCTAAGGTTCTTGCTGCCCCTATAGTGCCTTTTTTTAGGCAAGGTTCAAATGACAAATTCACCACCATAACAGGAACAGGCAAGCAAAAACTGAGGGTAATGCTACTTAATGCTAGAAGTCTAAAACTCAAAATGCACTCCCTTGAGGCACTCCTTAAAATGGAGAACATTGATATCTGTGCAGTGACTGAGACCTGCTTCAAGGCTCCAGAGAGCACCCCTGCATTACCAGGCTATAACTCATACCACACTTTTTGGCCACCTAACCTGGACCGGAACACCAGAGGTGGAGGTGTGTCCATATTCATTAAGGATATCCACACCTCCAGGCGGGTTGCTCAGCATAATACATCCGAGGTTATCCAAGTGCAACTAACTCTGGGCAAAACTGCAATCCAAATTGTAGCTTGCTACAGATCCCCCACCATGCCCCAGGATTCCCACTCCTCTTTTCTTGAAATACTGGAAAATATCAGGGTTCAAACAAACACCTTACAAATGGGGGATTTCAACTACCCCACCATTAACTGGGAAAACTACTCATGTACCAACTCCTTTGCTCAACGCTTTCTGGAATTCATAAACTCCAATGCCCTGGATCAACTTATCCACTCCCCCACCAGGGGCAACAACATCCTAGAATTAGTCATTACCAACATGAGTGACCAGTGTTCCACACCTGAAGTCAACTCCTCATTGTTGAAATCTGACCATAAGCTAATCACCCAGATATCTACATCTTGTCCCCGCCCCCCATTAAGGAAATCATGGTAAAAAATTCCTCCAAAGCCAACTTCATGCTTCTTAAGACAGAAGTGGTGAACTTCATGACACCCATGCAGATGGACAATACAGTTACAACTGCTGAATCCTGTACAGATGGACTCTATAAGCACTTACATGAGTGCATGGATCGTGCTATCCCAAACAGAATGAAGATGCTATTCTCCAAAAAAAGGAAGCCAATCTGGTGATCCCCTGCCATAAACAAAGTCTACAACAGAAGGAAGAAACTGTTGCAAAAGAGAGTAAAATCCCATGAGTGGAGAGTTCCCTGGTCAGCCACAGTGATAAGCTGAGATCCATTATAAGATCCTCCAAAGCCAGCTATGAAAACAAAATCACCACTGATTCTAGGGACAACCACAAAGCATTCTATAGCTATGTCAAGAATCTCAATAGCAACACCCAGATCTGCTCTGAGTTACAGCACAATGGCATGAAAAGTAAAGAACCAACTGATATTGCCAACATCCTGGCAGATAGGTTCCATGCTAACTTTACTCCCCTCTCACCCCCTAAAGGGCCCATATCTATACAGGAAGAATGCAGAGTCCCTGTAATCACAACTATGCAGGTAAAAGCTCACTCTCTAAAGCCAAAAACACAGTATCCATGGGACCGGACAACATCCCAGGCTGTGTTTTTCATGAACTTCAGAACGAACTGGCTCCATACCTAAGCACCATGTTCAATCATAGTCTCACATCAGATTTCATGCCCACTGAATGGCGCACAGCAACAGTTATCCCACTCCACAAAGGAGGAGTGACCACTGATCCCAGAAACTATCACCCTATTAGCCTGATGAGCCTGGTCTGAAAGGCCATGGAATGTATCATCATGGAAGTCATAAACAAAGACATTGGTAACTTTCAAACTCTGGACCCCACCCAATTTGGGATTGTGAAAGGCAGATCATGCCTTCTGAACCTGATTGACTTCTTTGAGGCAGTCACCAAAGCTGTAGATGAGGGTAAGGTGGTTCACACAGCCTATTTTGACCTCGCCAAGGCTTTCAACACCATTCCCCATTCTGGATTTATAGCTAAACTCACTAAACAAGGTATACATCCCTATGTCACAAGATGGGTTGCTAATTGCCTCACTGACAGAACCCACACTGTAAAAGTTGCAGACTCCAAATCTGACTTCAAATCAGTGACAAGTGGAGTACCACAAGGTTCAATCCTGGGACCTCTCCTGTTTGGTATCTACTTCTCTGAACTACAGGCTAACAGAGAAGGACTTTGTCTAAAGAAGTTCACAGATGACTGCAAACTAGGCACCATAGCTTAGTCCCCAAATGATGTGGGCATCCTACAGAAGGGCCTCACTGAGACAGATGCCTGGTGTCAGAGCCATGGCCTCAAGCTCAGTGCCAAAAAGTGCATTGTCATTCCCCTTTGGTAAAGCCTCTGTACCCATGAACTACCACATAGTAGGCAGTCTACTTAACGCCAAATGTGTGATAAGAGACCTGGGGACACAGGTGGACAGTAGTCTCTCCTTTGATAATCACATTGCCACAGTAGTTAGGAAATCCTTCTACATGGCACACCTTATCACAAAAGGGTTTTCATCTACTGAAAAAAGAGGTCATTGTTTCCCTCTACTCGACACTCATTAGACCCATTATAGAGTGCAATGCCCCTTTTAGAATGTACCTCACAAGACATCTGCAGCAGCTGGAAAGGCCAGAGAAGTACCTCACAAAGAGGATTACTGGCCTCAAACAGATGCCATACACTGACCGTCTCAAAAAACTCCAGCTTTACTCCATAGCATATTGCCTACTCCGAGGTGATTTCTGCCTAACATGCAAAGCAAATCCAGAGCTGTTAGACATGCTACACCTAAAGAAATCCCAATCCCTCCGAGCTACATGCTCTAGGGACCTAAACCTTGTCACCACAATAAACAGGACATGCTGGAGGGATTGATTCCTATCCCAGAGACTTTCCATACTCTGGAACAAGCTACCCGTCTATGTCAAGCAAAGTTCCTCATTATCACTCTTCAAGAAAAATATTGATAAGTGGATGGGCAATAGGAAATACTCCCCACAGATCACTTCTGTGGCTCTGCTTGACAGAGGCACAGGAAAATAACTTTCTTGGGTGGCGTAAGCCAGGGAACCTCATTGGTTAGGCTTACTTAGGCCCTTGGGCCGATAGCCAAGTACATACCTATGAACCTATGAACCTATATATATGTATATGGAATCACTACTAAATCCCAAAAACCCAGACTACCGATGACTAAAATCCCAAGACCAAATACCCAAAATGCTAAAATACTGAAACATCAAAACCGCAAAATTCAGACTACCAAAAACTACACTCAAAATACACCACAAACATACACATACACACACACCATCCCCCCAGAACACAAACACACAAACCTAAACTACAGACAAGCAAGCCCCCCTGCATGTGGGGGGCTGTGCCCCCCACACCCCCTCTACTTAAATATTCTAACTCCAAGTTTGCACTACATATACAAACACACAATATGCCACCAAACACCTACATTCCTCTCGCACACACACATCACAGTCACAACACACACATACATGCTAAACCCTAACCAACACATTTAAACATAGATACTTACCTGACCTTCTACCATACCGCAACACCAGAAGTGCGAATGTCAAACTACCGACAATCGAGATTTTGAAATTCACGCTTCTGGTCTTTCGGTAATTAGGGGTTTGGCTGTATAGTCTCGAAAGTTTTAAACTCGGTATTTCAAACTTTTGCGATTATGTAGTGATCATATATATATATATATATATATATATATATATATATATATATGGATCTACTTCAAAATGTTGATTTACCAGAATGTGAAATTACACATCATCGAGACCAGAAAATCGAAGGATCAAAACACCAACATTTTAAATGGTCGAGTTTTACATTACCAAATCTAATAACATTGAAAGTTAAGCTGGACTGAATGGTAAATTTGCCAATTTCCTTAATGTAGTGTGATCTCGGAGTTGGTACATTTAATTTGCAGGGGGGTGTAGGGAGTGCAGGGGGGCATAGACCCTTCCAAAAACTTAAAAGAAAAACAAAAATGTTTCAGCTAATTTGCCGAATCGCAATGGATATTCATGTGGCCACTAGATGCGTAGTTACTGTGGCAGTCTTTCTTTAGTTTTATGTTTCTTTCTATGTTACAGGTAACAGTTTTGATAACAAGCACTTACTTAGGTTTTTAGGTAAAGTAGTCCCATTCAAGTTTACTGCAGCTCTAGGAATGTTGAACATAATGTGTGCCATGGTGGTTATGTAAATTGTAAGAATATTTAAAAGGATAGTAGCCTATGTAAAGGATTATTGTTTTCTACTTATAGGAATATTTGGTAAAGTAAAATTCGATCATTTAAAGTTTCAGTGTTGTGATCCTTTGATTTTCTGGTCCCAATGATGCTCATTGTGTGTAATTTTCAATTTGGTACTACATAAGAGAACATAAAGAGCCTGGTTTTATGTTCTGCATGGTACAATGCATAGTACATGGAGATATGGACATAATGGGTAAAACAATGCTAAGTACAGGGATATATATATATATATATATATATATATATATATATATATATACAGTAAAACACCAATGACCTATACATAGGAGATAATACATAATTTCTTTCAAACTCTATCTACCTTATACATTGAGTTCCTAGTATGAAGGTATGGAAGGAGAAATGTATCTGAGCTAAAAGTTATTAAAGTAGTGATACAGAAGAAGATATAAATGATAGAATAGCCACAGAGGGTGAAGTAGTCAGTAGTAAGTGGGGGAGGCAAAGAACAGATTTAACTAGTATCTCTGAGGCAACTATACTTGTTTTCTTTAACCAAGTATGACTGGAGAGACCATTCACTTAATGATAACCATTCACTTACTGATAGCCATTTACCTGTACTTAGAATTAGCAATGATGTTCAAATTTAATAAAGATGTGTATGTATCAGATTTGTGGATTTGAGATTCATACATTTGTGAAAGGAGAGATGTTGATGAAACAGGAGGTCTTAATATCTTTTACCAGTTACATAAGGTAGAAAGAAAACTACTGCATCAGTCAAGGTGAAGTTGTGAAAATGCTATAGTATTTGATGAGTACCAAATAGCATTATTTAGCTTTAATTGCTATTGTATGTCAGGTTATTTTTAAGCCAATTCTATATAACTGTAAAGTCAAACTGAAGACTGTTTTACAGGGAAGGAGCAGTCTTAATCCCTTTAAGGAGGGCAGCATCATACGTGTAATTAAGACAGTAAGTGTGAGGGAGATCCCAAAAGAGGTCAAGAAGGAAGATTTAAAGAGACATGAACCCAAAACAGGGCCTTAAGGGACACCTTTGTGAAATGAACATGAAATGGATATCATTAGGATCAATGACCATTAGGACCAATGAGAGAGAAAAAATTATTTTAATGACAGATTTTGAACCCATGCAGACTATCATTACAGAAGCCTCTCTGAATGAGATTATGGACCCGTAAGGACTGGTCAACTGAGTGAAACACTTTACTAAGATCGATGAATCTAATACCTGAAATTTTGCTAGCTTGAATTTGGAGTAGATCTTACCAGTAATCGAAAGAACACAGCAGTACGGGAAGAAAACCATGCTGCTGCTGACTAAAGATGTCATATTTGATGATATATTCAAATATTTGATTGTGGATGTTTTTTTTTTTTCAAGAATATTAGTGAGGGGACAAATATTAGAAATTGGGTGACAGTCATTGACACTGGAAGGGCAAGAATAACAACAGCATGCGTAGTGCTGTGGGCTAGGAGACCAGTAGTGAAGGTCAGGTTGAAGATGGAGGCACAAGGTTTGATAAACAAGTTGCTGATAAGCCTAAAGATGTCAAGATGAAGGGAGTAGAAAGAAGGATGATAGAGCAGTCAGTCTTCTCAAGATATATTTCAATTCTTACCTTAGGGATGACCTTAAAATAAACAAGAGAGTACAGTATAAACTTGTGCAGTGGAAGCGAATGTGCATAGAGGAGAGGATTGGTAAAAATAGGTTTGTTACAGTGCAGTAGGTTATAGGTTCAGAGGTTCATAGGTTCATACTAGGCTATCTGCCCTGGGGCAATTATAAGCCTAGCTCGATTCTGTATGGCTTATGCCACCCCTTGATTTGAGCATACTGTGCCCTTTTTAAGGTTTAGTTTACTGTGCCTCTGTCTAATAGTGACACGGGAGTAATCCCTGGGACAAACCTATGATCCCCCATCCACCTATCGAGATTCTTCTTGAAGAGATTCAGTGAGGTTCTCTGCCTCACATGAACTGGAATTCTATTCCAGAGCGAAGGGAGCCTCTGGGTTATGAACCTGTCCCTCCAGCAAGTTCTATTTATTTCTGTGCTGAGGTTCAAGTCCCTCGAGCGTGTGGCTCTAAGAGATTTAGATTTACTGAGGTGGAGCATGTCCATTAATTCTGGATTTGACATAGCTTTGTATGTCAGGCATAGATCGCCTCGAAGTAGGCAGTATGCAACTGAGTAGAGCTGGAGTTTTTTTAGCCGAGCAGCATATGGCATCTGTTTGAGACTCTTGATCCTCTTGTTGAGATACTTTTGGGGTCTTTCTAATTGCTGCAGGTGTCGGGTAAGGTACATCCCAAAAGGGGCATTGTATTCTATGATGGGCCTGATGAGGGATGAATAAAGGCACGATTACCTCTCTTGATCTAGATGTGAAACCCTTCGTGATGAGGTGGGCTATGTAGAAGGTCTTTCTAACCACTTTGGCAATGTGGTTTTCAAAGGAGAGATTGCTATCAACTTGGGTCCTCAGGTCCCTAATAACTTTCTCTGCACTTAATGGGTTTCCGCCTATGTAGTAATTTGTGGGCACATTGTTTTTGCCAAAGGGTATGACTATACATTTTTTGGCATTTAGCTTTAAACCATGGCACTGGCACCAGTTATCTGTCTCTGTGAGACCTTTTTGAAGGATGTTTGTGTCAGCTGGAGAGTCGATTATGGCGCCCAGTTTGCAGTCGTCTGCGAACTTGGTGAGCCATAGTCCTCCCATGTTTGCCTGTACCTTGGAAAAGTATATACCAAACAAGAGTGGTCCCAGGACAGAACCCTGCGGGATGCCACTTGTGACCGGTTTCGAGTCTGACATGGCTCCAGCAACTCTCACTCTGTGTGTTCTGTCTTTGAGCCAGTTTGTGACCCATCTTGTGACATAGGGGTTTATATTTAAGCTGGATAGCTTATCTATGATGCCTGAGTGGGGTATTGTGTCAAACACCTTTGCAAGGTCCAACAGGCTGTGTGGACTACCTTTCCTTCATCTATGGCTTTGGTGACTGTTTCGAAGAAGTCAACCAGGTTCAAAAGGCAGGATCTGCCCTTGACAAAGCCGAACTGGGTAGGATCTAGTGTCTGTGGGTCCCCAATGTCTTGGTTTATGAGCTCCATGATGATCCTCTCCATAGCCTTGCAGACTAAGCTAGTCAGGCTTATGGGGCGATAGTTTCCAGGGTCCGTAGAGGCTCCACATTTGTGGAGTGGGACCACTGTTTCTGTACGCCATTCTGTGGGCACATATCCTGTAGTGAGGCTGAGATTGTATAGCTGTTTTATTTGAGGGATTAGTTCCTCTTGGAGTTCATGTAGGACGCAACCTGGGATGCTATCTTGTCCCATGGAAGCAGTATTTTTTGCTTTGGAGAGGGCAGCCTTCACCTGAGCATCAGAGATGTTTGGGAGGCAGCCCTCTTCCGGGATAGATACTTGCTCTTTTGGGGGGGAGGGGGGGGGGAGAATTTTGCATTGAACCTGTCTGCCAGGATATTGGCGATGTCTGTGGGTTCAGTGTATTTTTTGTCATTTAGAATCAACTCAGAACAAGTCTGGGAGTTGCATCCCAGGTTCCTAACATAACTGAAAGAAGCCTTATGATTGCCTTTGGTGTCCTGTGCAATTTTTCTCTCGAAGCTGGCCTTGGAGGATTTTATGAGGGATCGTAATTTTTTGCTAGTACTGATCACAGATGCCTTCCCTATTAGGGATTTTGCTCTATCATGTAGTAGCTTCCTCCTTCTGTTGTACAGTTTATTTATGGCAGGGATCCACCAGACTGGACACCTGCCTTTGGATGATTGGGTTTTGATTTTGTTTGGGATAGCATGATCCATGCATTCCTGGAGATGTCCATAGAATGCGTTTATATAGGATTCTGCAGTTTGGGCCGTAATTTACACTGGCCCTGGGGCCTTGAAGGATTCCACTTCGGTTTTGAGAAGTGAGAAGTTCGCTTTTGAGAAGTTTTTCACTGATTTTCTGGGCTGGGGGTGGGGTCGGGATGTGGACATCCAGTGAAATTAATTTATGGTCTGATCTTACCAATGAGAGATATATATACTTCTGGTGTGGAGCATAGAGTCCCCATGTTGGTAATGATCAGGTCTAGTATGTTGTCCCCTCTTGTGGGAGTGGTGACTAGTTGTTCCATAGCATTTGAGTTTATAATTTCCAGGAACCTTTGGGCTAAGGTGCTGGGGCTTGAGTAGTGCTCCCAGTCAATGTTTGGGTAGTTGAAGTCACCCAATATAATGGTGTTCGGAGAGATCTTCATGTTCTCCAATGTTTTCAGGAAAGCTGAGTGGGATTCCTGACTTTGAGAGGGTGGTCTGTAGGATGCTATAAACTGAAAAGCAGTCCTGCCCACTGTTAGTTGCACATGGATGGTCTCCGATACTTAGTGCAATGCCACTAACCTGGAGGTGTGGATATCCTTGATAAATATGGAAACTCCCCCTCCTTTTGTGGTTCGGTCCGGGTTTTGGGGCCGAAAAGCATGATATGAGGTATAGCCTGGTAGTGCCGGGGTGCTCTCTGGAGCCTTGAACCAGGTTTCTGTCACTGCACAGATATCGATGTTCTCCATACTGAGGAGAGCTTCGAGTGTGTGCATCTTGAGGTTAAGATTTCCGGTGTTAAGCAGCATTACCCTTAGTTTCTTGTTCCTTGTGCTGTCTATGGGGGTGGGTTTGAGTTTTGAGCCTTGCCTAAAAAAGGCACTATGGGGGTGGCAAGAGTCTTTGCCAATATCCGAAAGCCCAGTGGTGACAGGTGCAAGCTGTCCCTAGCGAAGCAACGTGGCTTGTTGAGCATGTCATCCCAGGCTGACAGACACTGGATCCCCTTTGAATGACACCAAAATCTTAGCCAATTGTTAAAATCGATCATTTTGTCTATGTACTGTGGCATCATTCTAGGTGAGGGTAAGATGCTGCTCAAGGTCAGAGTCATACCAGCCTGGGATACATGATCAGAGAGCTCCTCTATGTCACTTTTCATGTAGTCGAGGGAGGTACGTCTCAGGTCATTCACACCAGCATGTACAATGACTGAGTCATATTTGTATTTGCTTTGGAGTGACCTGAGTGCTTGCGTTATGTGGCGGATCCTAGCACCTGACAGGCAGCTCACCGTGACCTTCTCTTTATTCAGCCTGGTGAGCAGGACGTCAGTGTGTCTGACAATAGAGTCACCTATTACAAGAGTATCAGGTGTGTTATTCAGCCTTAAGGGCTGTGGCTGCTTGGCACACTGACTTTGGTGGCTATGTGTTGTGCTTGTTTTGTTTTGAGGTAGCGTTTGCTTGGATGTCTGCTTTGGAGGTCTCTGTTGCTTAGATAGATTTTTATTTAGAGCCTCCGAGTATGTTTTTGTGTATTTATGTGTTTGGTTCGCTGATGTGGTGGGACTATGTAATACTGAAATTGTGTTGTGTGAGGTTATCTTCTCCTCCTGACTGTTTACACCAGTTTTGAGATGAGAGAGCTCAGCCTCCAGTTTGGCAAAATAGTTGCATCTCTCACATATATCTGAACCTGTTTGGAGGAGGAGAGGTTACTGATGTTATCTTTCATTTTTGTAAGACACAAGATTGGAAGTGTATGCTAAAGCTGGTCTTGAGGAATAGCAATATACTTAGCGCATACCAAAACTTTTTAGAATGATACGATATTGTCCTTAAGATGAGCCACTCATTTTTCATTCTATATTTTTTTTGCTACATCTATAAAAAGGAGGAATAAATGAGGCGAAATAAGGAATGATAGATGTCAACAGAAATAAAACTGAATACTGCCTCACAAGTTAGACATGTTCATCAGACTAACACTACCTGCATACAGATTTATAAGAGATGACCATTTAATCTAGTGATTCAGTCAACAATACAACTAGTTGGCACTGCAGGCTTTTGTATGCAGTGAGTATTTAATTTCCTTCGGTAAAAGCCTGTTCATGATTCCATTCAAAACATTGATGTGGTGCTTTTAAAGGAAACCATTGGATATGATAAGATATATAACTGCAGCATAGCTACAAAGAATAGTTAATACCTAGATATCCCTCATACACTTTACAATGTATAAAATTGCTCTACTCTCTCTCTCTCACACACACACACACACACACACACACACACACACACACACACACACAAAACCACATCTATGTCTTTTCACATTTACAGATAACGATGCTGAGCATTTATAAATGAAATCTGTGAAAAAATAAACATCTAACATTATGGTGATGGGTAACAATGTCAGTGGTATACTTTGCACTTCCAATTTACTTTGTATGTTTTTAATTTATTTTATTTTATTTATTTTTGTATTGATTCATTATTGATTTATTTCTGATGCTAAACCTTACATGAATTTTCAGTAAGGCATATATATGTTGCAAAACTGATGTACTTGAATTCAAAGTTTATTTACCCCTACTTGCACTTCCCTGGACATAACAAGTCTACAAAAGTGGATTACTGCCTGCCAGGGCTAGAATTCAGAAAAAGTTGCCAAGAGTGGTAAAGCATACTATGAGCTGCTTCCCCATCATGATAACCCTTTCAGTTTCAGTGACTACCCTACCACAGTGATTTCTTACTATGAGGAACATCAGCTTACTTATCATTATAGATGGTAATATAGAAATCCAGGGGAGGTGTAAATACAAATTATCTACATGTTCTCCACCAGAAATGCCTGCAGCTTGGCTATGTAAATTATCATAGTCAGTTGAAAAACTTAGCACTATCAAAATACAGTGGTTACCTTTGACTTCAATGGAAGAAGTCACTGTGCAGGTGAGTTCAACAAATTTCATTGCAGTCATGGTGGTGGAAGAATAGTGTGTGCACATCTCTGTAAGAGCATGAATGCAGAATGTGTGTGTGTGTGTGTGTGTGTGTGTGTGTGTGTGTGTGTGTGTGTGTGTGTGTGTGTGTGTGTGTGTGTGTGTGATTGTTTGTGAGTGTGTGGGTTTGAGCATCTGTATGTATGTGTATGTGGGGGAACACCTGTCTCACTCACTGTCCCATTGCTAATAATGTTAGTGGTGGACAAATGTGACTCTAAGACATACCAATAAGCTGACAATGAGGGCTTTCTCAATACAGCTAAAGCTGTCTCCGAATCACATTGTTCATGGATTATGTAAATTAATGTAACAGCAGTAGGCAATTTATATGAGCATTAACAATTTTACTGAATTTTAAGGCAGGTATCTTACATTGCCACATTAAAACCAAGACAGTTACTGATTACTTTAATAGTGATGCAGAAGACGAGGCTCGTTAAATATAAAGTGATTCTGTCATTACTTTTCACTTATCTGAGAAAAACAAATAATTGAGCATATGCAGAGTGACATACTTTTTATCTGTTTTTCCTTTCCTTTCAGAAAAATGTATTTTGATTTTAATAGTCTTTTTTTCTGAATTTATAATTTTTTTGTAGTTTATCATGATATTGCATGAATGCACAGAAAATTGTCCTTTTCTATAGTTACAATTCATCTGATGGATAGATAATATGCCTCAGATGACCTTCAATATGATATGTTTTATTTGTATAATGTTGCTGTCTTTTAAAGTATAACTTTCTTGTCTTTCAGATAACATGCCCCTTCTAACTTTTATAAGCATTTTCTTTTTTATTCACAATGGTTATGCTACAGCTATATTTTGTATGTCGTCTGTTTCAAAGATTTACAAGCATTGTGATAGGAATTGTAAGACGTGAATGCAAATGAAATATGTAGTTAAATGCCTCTTTTTCTACAGCATAATGCACATATTATTGACTGGGAACAATGTACAGCAAAGGGAAATTGAAGTGATATAGTATCGAAAAATCATGCACTTGAACTAAAAGACGAATATGATGTAGGAAGCTATATGCTCAGTATTTGTAATGCATTTTCTTTCTTTTTCTTTTGTTTCATTTGTATGGCAAATACAATTTCACATACCCTGCAAAGAAGGACATTTCACATGTTTTGCTGTGGAAGTTTTATATAACAGAAAAGTCATGGCATTTTATTTCACTGGTTAAACAATGGGACAATCACAACTTTCTTACATGGATATGTTTTACATAATAGCTATTCTGTCAGAATCTCATAAAAGCTGACTGTTTTTTACACGTCTTTCTCACTCATTGTGTGCTGGTTATCAACTATCCCAACCAGTCTTAACTTATTTGTGTTAGTTACTCTTTCACACTGCAATATTTAAGAAAAAGCTGCATTATTCTTTAAATGCTGGCAGTTTCTCTTATGGAAACTGCATACAATGCAATAGAATTGCCAAAGTGCCTTTTAATACATTATCTTACCAGGTATCATTATAAACTTAAATGTTTTTCTACAAGTAGCAGCAGGAATAGATTTACATTACAGTGTCCATGTCATTGTTTCTATATTGGAAAACAACGAGAACTTTAGGAGAGAACATTTCAAGAGTAGTTTAGAGATATCTGGTTAAATATCAAAATTAATACTAAAGCAGCATGACTGAAATCTACTCTTGGGGCTTACACGTCTGGTTTATCATTGAGTGCCTGATAACATCAAATGGGTTAATGTGGAAAGTAAACTACTCAAGGCTGAAGCTAGGTCACAAATTAGATTAAAGGAAATACTTTTCTTTTTAGTGTTCATAGGTTCATAAGTTCATAGGTAGGTACTAGGCTATTGGCCCTAGAGCCTATATAAGCCTAGCCAAAAGGTACTCTGGCTTTCACCACCTAAGAAAATTATTTTCTTGTGCCCCTGTCAAGCAGTGCCACAGAAGTGATCCCCAAGGTGAATTTCCTATCTCTCATACAACCATCAAGATTTTCCTTGAAGAGTGCTAATGAGGAGCTTTGTTTGATATAGATAGGTAGTTTGTTCCAGAGTATGGGAAGTCTCTGGGACAGGACTCTATCCCTCCAGCATGTTCTGTTTATTGTGGTGACAAGGTTTAGGTCCCTAGAGAATGTAGCTCAGAGGGATTGGGATTTCTTTAAGTGGAGCATGTCCAAAAGCTCTGGGTTTGACACAGCTTTGTGTGTTAGGCAGAGAGCACCTCTGAGTAGGCGATATGCGATGGAGTAAAGCTGCAGATTTTTTGAGACAGTCTGCGTAGGGCATCTGTTTGAGGCCGGTAATCCTCTTTGTGAGGTATTTTTGTGGCCTTTCCAGTTGTTGTAGATGTCTTGTGAGGTACATACCAAAAGGGGTGTTGTACTCTATAATGGGTCTAATGAGTGACGAGTAGAGGGGAACAATGACCTCTTTTTTCCTGGATGAGAAAACTTTTGTGATGAGGTGTGCCATGTAGAAGGATTTTCTAACTACTGTAGCGATGTGATTATCAAAGGAGAGACTACTGTCCACCTGTGTCCCAAGGTCTCTTATCACACTTTTGGTGTTAAGTAGACTACTGCCTATGTGGTAGTTCATGGGTACAGAATTTTTACCAAAAGGAATGACAATGCACTTTTTAGCATTGAGCTTGAGGCCATGGCTTTGACACCAGGCATCTGTCTCAGCGAGGCCCTTTTGTAGGATGTCCACATCTTTTGTAATTTTGATTATGGCTCCTACTTTGCAGTCATCTGCGAACTTCATTAGCCAAAGACCTTCTGTTTTAGCCTGTACTTCAGAGAAGTAGATACCAAACAGGAGACAACCCAAGACTGAACCCTGTGGTACTCCACTTGTCACTGGTCTGAAGTTGGATTTGGAGTCTGCTACTTTCACAGTGTGGGTTCTGTCAGTGAGCCAGTTGGCAACTCATCTTGTGACATAGGGATTTATACCTAGTTTAGTGAGTTTTTCTATAATTCCAGAGTGAGGGATGGTGTCAAAAGCCTTGTCGACATATAGATAGGCAGTGTGAACCACCTTACCTTCATCTACGCTTTGATGACCGCTTCAAAAAAGTCTATCATGTTTAGAAGACATGATCTGCCTTTTACAAACCCGAACAGAGTGGGGTCCAGAGTTTGGAGATTACCAGTGTCATTGTTTAAAAGTTCCATGATGATACGTTCCATAGCTTTGCAGACCAGGCTCGTCAGGCTAATGGGGTGGTAGTTTCTGGGGTCCGTGGTGACTCCCCCTTTGTGGAGTGGGATAACTGTTGCTGTGCGCCATTCACTGGGCACAAAATCTGATGTGAGACTATGACTGAACATGGTGCTTAGGTGGGGAGCCAGTTCGTTCTGAAGTTCGTGAAAAACGCAGCCTGGGATGTTGTCCGGTCCCATGGATGCTGTGTTTTTGGCTTTAGAGAGTGCAGCTTTTACCTGCATAGTTGTGATTACAGGGACTCTGCATTCTTCCTGTATAGATATGGGCCCTTTAGGGGGTGAGAGGGGAGTAAAGTTAGCACGGAACCTATCTGCCAGGATGTTGTATAACCATCGCTGCGCACCATTCACTGGGCACATAGCCTGAGGTGAGGCTATGACTGAACATGGTACTTAGGTGGGGTGCCAGTTTCTTCTGTAGTTCATGTAGAACACAGCCTGGGATGTTGTCAAGTCCCATGGATGCTGTGTTCCTGGCTTTGGAGAGTGTGTTTTTTACCTGTGCAGCCGTGATTACAGGAACTTTGCATTCTTCCAGTATAGAGATGGGCCCTTTAGGGGATGAGAGCAGGGTAAAGTTAGCACTGAACCCATCTGTCAGGATGTTGGCAATATCAGTTGGTTCTGTATATTTAGTGCCATTGTGCTGTAACTCAGAGCAGATTTGAGTGTTGCCATTGAGATTCTTGACATAGCTATAGAATGCTTTGTGGTTGTCTTTAGAGTCAGTGGCAATTTTGTTTTCGTAACTATCTTTGAATGATTTTATGAGGGATCTCAGCTTCCTGCTGAGGCTGACCAGGGAGTTCCTCCACTCATGGGATTTTACTCTTTTTTGCAACAGTTTCTTTCTCCTGTTGTAGAGTTTGTTTATGGCAGGGGACCACCAGATTGTCTTCCTTTTTTTGGAGAATAGCATCTTGGTTCTGTTAGGGATTGCATGATCCATGCACTCGTGTAAGTGCTTATAAAGTGCATTTTTGTAGGATTCAGCAGTCATAATTTTGTTGTCCATCAGCATGTGTGTTGTGAAGTTTACCACTTCTGTCTTAAGAAGCATGAAGTTGGCTTTGAAGAAATTTTTTACGGTGGTTTCCCTAATGCGGGGTGGGAGAGGGATGTGGATGTCTAGGGTGATTAGCTTGTGGTCAGATCTGACCGAGGAATTGACCTTTTGTGTGGAGCACCCGTTGCCTATGTTGGTAATAACCAGGTCTAGGATATTGCTGCCCCTGGTGGGGGTGTGGATAAGTTGATCCAAGGCATAGGAATTTATGAATTCCAGAAAACGTTGAGTACAAGAGTTGGTACATCAGTAGTTTTCCCAGTTAATGGTGGGTTAGTTGAAATTGCCCATTATTAGGATGTTAGGTTGTACCCTAGTATTTTCCAGTGTATCAAGAAATGAGGAGTGGGAATCCTGGGGCATGGTGGAGGATCTGTAGCAAGCTACAATTTGGATTGCGGTCTTGCCCAGAGTTAGTTGCACTTGGATAAACTTGGATGCATTATGCTGAGCAACTAGCCTACAGG
Organism: Protopterus annectens; assembly: GCF_019279795.1. NCBI lineage: Eukaryota > Metazoa > Chordata > Ceratodontiformes > Protopteridae > Protopterus > Protopterus annectens. The sequence continues at coordinate 1,906,346,516 of NC_056735.1, forward strand.
TGTGGATATCCTTAATGAATATGGACACGCCTCTGCCTTTAGTGTTTTGGTACAGGTTATAGGTTCATAGGTTCATAGGTTGGTACTAGGCTATTGGCCCTAGGGCTTACGCAAACCTAGCCATAACAATTCCCTGGCTATTTCTTCCCAAACTGTTTATAGGTTCATAGGTTGATACTTGGCTATCAGCCCTATGGCCTATACAAGCCAAGCCATAACAATTCCCTGTCTGTTTCTTCCCACACTATTTATAGATTCATAGGTTGGCACTAGGTGGCCGAAAGGTGTGGTATGCATTATAGCCTGGTAATGCAGGGGTACTCTCTGGAGCCTGGAACCAGGTCTCTGTCACTGCACAGATGTCGATGTTCTCTATTTTAAGGAGTGCCTTGAGTGAGTGCATTTTGAGGTTTAGACTTCTAGCATTGAGTGGCAATACCCTCAGATTTTGCTTGCTTGTACCTGTTACAGTGGTGAATTTGTCATTTGAACCTTGCCTAAAAAAGGCACTATAGGGGTGGCTAGAACCTTAGCCAGTATCCAGAATCCCAAGGGCGACAGGTGCAGGCCATCTCTGGCAAAGCATCGCATTATGTTGATCATGTCATCCCAGGCAGACAGATACTGGATCCCCTTAGAATGACACCAGAAGCTTAGCCAATTGTTGAAGTCAATCATTTTGTCTTTATACTGTGCTATCATTCTGGGTGATGGCAGGATGCAGCTCAGGGCTAGGGTCATACCTGCCTGGGCTACAAGATCGGAGAGCTACTCCATATCCCTTTTCATGTATTCCAGGGAGGTACACCTCAGGTCACTCACACCAACATGGACAATGACAGAGTCATATTTGTACTTGTTGTGGAGTGACCTGAGTGCATGTGTTATGTGGCGGATCCTGGCACCCAACAGGCAGCTGACAGTAACTCTCTCCTTGTCTAGCCTGGTGAGTGGAACATCAGTCTGCCAGACTATAGAGTCACCTATGACTAGATTGTTGGGTACGTTTTAATGCTTTATAGGCTGTGGTTAAGTGGTACACTGAGTTTGTGGGCTATGTGTCATTTGGGTTATGTTGGGGGTGAAGGTTGCTTGTGTTTCTGCTTTGGAGGTCCCTGTTGCTTGGGCATGTTTTTACTGAGAGCCTCCGTGAATATATGTGTGTGTTTTGTGTTTCTATGTGTGTGTTTTGGTGTTGTAGGTTTTGCGGGACTATGTGATGAGTGTGGTGTGGTGCAAGTGTTTACCTTCTCCTCTTGACTGTCTAGTCCAGTCTTGGGTGAAGAGAGCTTTGCTTCCAGTGTAAACATAGAATTTAGCATTTTCTTTTTAAAGTAAATTAATGTTTTACTTTAAATTGCTTGATTTCTTATTTATTAAATAGTTTTGTTGCTAAATAATTGCTGTTGTGTTGCTCTGTTTTTATTTTAATCTTTGAAAGAAGATGATGGTATTGAACTCACTGTATCATACTGATCTTAATAAGAGGTGTTTGCTGGGTACTTTAGTTGTTCTTTTGTTCTATTTAGATTTTTTTAAAGTCACTTTGTGAGTATCACAAAAACCTTAACGTGTTTTTGAATCATTATCTTCCCTTTGTCTGCTGGCCATCAGTTTCCCTTTTTTAACCCTGGTATATTTTTCCAAGAAAAGGGGCTACCATCGATGAAGACACTCAGATTTTCTGCTTTCCCTCACCCCTGTTATCCTTCCTTACTTGACCATTACTTATGTTTCAGGGACAGATTAATGATACTATTACATTAACGTCAGTGACCTGAAAATGAACAATTCAACTACTTTATTTGGAAACTAAAGGAACAATTGAGTCCAAGCACACTTCAGTGCATATAACATAAACAGTGTATAGCTTTTTTTATCAAATGGCCCCCGACATGCATAAGTTTGCAAGTGTGTGTGTGTGTGTGTGTGTGTGTGTGTGTGTGTGTGTGTGTGTGTGTGTGTGTGTGTATATGCATATGACTGCAATATGTACTTGTATATGTAAGTATGAGAAAATGAATTGCGTTGCAAGTGGATGTGTTGAACATATTCTTATGAGTATTCACAGATAGTATGTACACTGCATGCACATGCGCGCACATGTGTGTATGTATCATGCGTATCTGTCAGTGCAATGTGCACTTGCATATATAAGTATTAGAAACTGAATGTGTGTTGCCAGTGGATGTGTTGATTAGTGAATGTATTCTTATGTGCATTTACATATAGTATATACACTGTATGTGTGAGTGTGAGTGTGTGTGTGTGTGTGTGTGTGTGTGTGTGTGTGTGTGTGTGTGTGTGTGTGCGCGCGCGCGCGTGCACCCACTTGTGTTTGCATGTCTCTTTGTGTCTTTAGTGCACTTTTATCCAACTTTGTGCATGTGTGTGCAAGTGTGTGTGTGTGTGTGTGTGTGTGTGTGTGTCTGAACATAAGAATATTGTTAAAGTAACAGAAAGTAAAAGAAAGTCCAACAGAGGGACCAGAAACCAAGGCGATAGTAAAAAACTAAACGTTTAATTCCAAACAAGCAAACATATTGCTAAAGTAAGTGAGATGGGAAAGCTGAATAAGGAGGTCAAAGTTAGAATCAGAAGTGCAGCAGTGGATGTGTTGATCAGTGAACGTATTCTTATGTGCATTCACCTATAGTATATACACTGTGTGTGTGTGTGTGTGTGTGTGTGTGTGTGTGTGTGTGTGTGTGTGTGTGTGTGTGTGTGTGTGTGTGTGTGTGTGCGTGTGTCTGAATATAAGAATATTGTTAAAGTAAGTGAGATGGGAAATCTGAATAAGGAGGTCAAAGTTAGAGCCAGAAGTGCAGCAGTCAACTAGGAGAATGTTTCGGGGACAATGTTTGTCAGACGAAGGCCAAAGAGGCTGAAAGGTAAGGTGTAAAAAAACATGATGCTACTAATGCTTCTGTCTGGCACAAAAACATGAGCAATGAAGGCAGAACAGTTGAGGAGGCTTGAGGTGATACAGGCAGATTGCCTGACATGGTTAGTATAATACAAACTATGGGATAAAAGACGAAATTCAAATTCTAGAGTTCAAGCCAAAGTAGTCCGGACTGCAGAAAATTTCCAGAAGAAGGTTGTGGTAGTTGAGTTGCATGTACAGAAAATCAGAATATGGTTTAGTAAAGCAGATTTGGGAAAGACAGGAAGAAGGCATGAGGAGACAGAAATATCCAGCCAGAGATGGATGGATATTGAGAGAAAAGACCAACAGTAGTTGCTCATGTCTGTCAAAGATGGTAGGCAAATGGAAATGAATAAAGAATTGTGGCTACAGTTGATGTAATACTGTCACCTCATTTAAAATGGGAAAGGGCAGATGAAGATTATGCTAATGATGATGATAAAACAATCTATGTATGTCAATTTGTGTGCTTATCACTTAGTGTGGGTGCATGTAAGTAGCAGCTACACTGTCATTTCTTTTTTTATTTCTACACTGCTGTAAGATTCCAAATGCAATCACTGTGGTTTCACTGGAAGATTATATGAAGTGTTTCAAATCTACTAAAGGATTGCATTTGGTCCTTATGGAGCTGTACTCTTCACTCCTCTGCTATGGTACTTGTTACATTCATCCTGAGTATTTCTACTAACTCATTTAATATGTTTTCAAATATTTCCTCTTGCAATATTAGCCATTGACCCTCCCTTACCCTTGCAATGTTTTTCAACTGTACCAGGTCTATAATCTCCTACTAACCCATTTGCACTTCATTTTTATAATCTACTTTGGCATCAGGCTATGTGGATCTTCTACATCTTAACCTGCTCATTAATTCTACTTTCCACTTCCAGTATGTTTATATGTTTACAGGCACACACACACACACACACACACACACACACACACACACACACACACACACACACACACACACACACACACACACACACACACACACACACGCACACACGCACACACACACACACACACACACACACACACACACACACACACACACACACACACACACACACACACACACACACACACACCACTGGTATTGGTCAAATATATGTCAACAGCTTTTCTGACTGCTTAATTTGGTCAAAAGGAAAGGTGATGACCTTTGTGTAAGATTGTTTTAATATTGGGATTTTGGAATATGCATTGTAGAGTATAACAGATGATATATTTCAGTAGCAGAGTGTGTGGTGGGATGCATCTCAGCAACACAGGTGGTGCTGCCATTGCAAAAACATTTTTTCTATGTTATGAGGCTATGTCTTAGAGCATATGCAGTGTTGTCATTTATTTCAATGTTTTTTGTCAAAGTTATGATGGTCCACTAACAATTCTATTAACATCAGAAGATTTATATAAATATATATATATATATATATATATATATATATATATATATATGTATGAACAAGACTGAAACTTCAAATATGTATCATTGCAGTGTCTAGAGTATTCTCTCTACTCAACAATCTTTAATTTATGTCTTAATCAATGTATATCTGTGATTATATCTGTATCTTTATTTACCTATATCTATATCTATTTATATATATGTATATGTATATATGGTTCTACTTTACATGGTCGACATTTCAGAAAGTCGGCTTTCATATGGCCGAGACCATATGATCGACTTTCAGAATGCCGACCATATAAAGTAAACATAAACACACAACAGACACTTACCTTAAACTGTTAGCATGGGGGGTCCGGCCCCCTGTATCTTTAATATACCAACTCCAAGATCGCACTACAGTGCACAAGTGGGAAATTTTCCCATTCGCACTGTGCGGAGATAGCAGTTCCCCATGGTCAGCTTTTCAAAAGTCGATCATATGGTCTCCGCCATATGAAAGTCGACTTTATGAAAAGTCGATCATGTGAAGTGGACCCATATATCTACATATATATATATATATATATATATATATATATATATATATATATATATACATCTACTTGTATTTATCCATTTATCTAGCTAGTTAGCAAACTATCTATCTATCTATCTATCTATCTATCTATCTATCTATCTATCTATCTACCTATCTATCTAACTCTCTATCTATCAATCTATCTTTCAGAAGCCACAGATGCATGAGAGGATGCAACCTTCTTATTCAAGCAGGTATATGAGGGTAACTCCTGAACTCATTAATGGCAGAACGTTTATCATTGTGCTTCATTTGTTTTGCAGTATCATTTTTTATAGTTAGGGACCAGCAGTTATTATAGGTCTCCCTTCCATTCCTTCTACCATCTTGTCATTTCGTTTCTATTTTTCTTGTACAAACCTTATCTACATCTCATTTTATTTGAGATGTGAGCAGCGTACTCCTTATGTGCCATTATCAGTATCCTGCACATTGGGAAAATGACCTTAGCAATTCATCATTGCACTTGTCTAACACTGTGGTTACATTTCTGTTGGATTTTAAATCACTCATTTAAAATTAAATGGAGTTACATCATTCACACTAACAGAGACCCTGGTCTCTTTTTGTTCTGTGAGCCACAGGACCATGCAGAATGGGATGTAAATTTTTCCTAGATTTACCTGTGAAGGGATATTCCTTTGAGATTTGTTACATTTATGTCAAGTTGCCACTTACCTTTCCATCATGATTTGCAGTAAAATGACTGCTTTACTTTAGAAGTCTCACTATCATCATTGAAAAAGTTGCTGTTTTAAAATATTTGTGTGGAAATTGAAACAAATACGTTATTAAACAGGATGATTCTAACATCAAACTCTAACCCATAGAATTTGATGTGGACTTTGCACAAAATGTTGTATCCCCAACTACAGCATCAGATAGTCTCTTCTGGTTAGTTAGGCTATTATTTTCCATTTCCTAATTCTGGTACTCATCCCTCAATCTTTTGATTAATTTTATCCTCTAGAGAAATATGGTATTCAAGAATTTTTCTCTATCTCAGACATACAGATATCTGATATATTTTCAGATATCTTTAAATTACTAGGCTCCCATCAGGACACAAGTGCTCAACAGCAGTTGAATTCTGCTCACTGGTTCTATCTCCTTCTATCTGCTAGATCCCTGAAAGGCTTGAACGCCAGAAGGACACCTCCCCTGCTTAAACTTAACTGGAAACTTTCCTGCACTGTCCCTCGACTCTGAAAAGATCTGCCAAGGTTAATATTATCTTATCCTGTCTGTATGTACTATATTGATTAGCCATACTGGGTCTACAGCACTAACAGTAATCCCTCAAAGCCCCACAATCAACCCTAAAATACTAAACTGGGTTACTCCTAGAGCTAAGGATTACCTAGTGAACATATCTGTTTCTAGGTATATTACTAGCATAAATTAATTCAGACACACAGAACAAAGCTCCTTTTTACTGTAGGCTCTGTAACCCAGCTGTCTGCCTTAGATTTTAGCACTCAGAAACTGAGCTTAATCATACTAACTAAGGAAAAACAGTTGAGCTCCCTGCATAAAACATATAAAACTAGAAATTGCATAGCATAAACCTGAAGCAGGGGTTTAAACTCTTGAGCTCTGTACAAAAATAGCAGACAATTGGCAAAAGAAAGCTTAATGTGAGAAAGGGTTGCAAAAAGTGATTACTAACAGTATACTAAGTAAAAATGGTATACTGAAGGCAAAAACAAGGGTAAGTATTTAAAACAAACAAATAAAAAAAGCCTCATTGTACTTAATGTGTTGATAGTTTCCACTGCTAGCTGATTTCTTTGCATTACCCCCACTACACTCGCCCTCGCTCCGCACGGGCTCGCTCCACACCCCACCCTGTCCCCAAATTCCTCCCACCCCTAGATGTGCTGAATTTATAGCCACAAATGCCACTCCCCTAATTATAGAACCAATCAGCAATTGTTAGACCCACCCTAACCACAACACTCTCCCTATTTCTCTACTTTATCCTCATCTACTACCCTGCCCTCATTCTTAAACAATTGTAAGTTGCAAAACCTCTTTAATGCCTCTACAAGCCTCAACCCAACCTTTCAATTCAAAGCCCTCCTACTACCTTTTACCCATGCTGATAATTATGTATTTTATCACACCTTATGAATATCTCTCCTTTCCATGCTCCCACTACCCCAGATCACAGACCAATACTCATGCTCTTTCACATAACTTTAATCAGCTACTACTTCCCCTCCCTTCCAACTCCCATATTACAATAATTCAACAGCTTATTTGAGTCAGTTATATTAACCCTAGAACTAAACACTACTACAAACTATTATTCAGACTTCAAAAACTAATACTCTATTCTCAGATTAGCCTCACATTGGATGGGGACATCCACCCCAACCCAGGACCAACCCCATCAGAAGCATCCAACCCAATATATAATATCTCCTCTAGCTTGCAAAACATAAACACCTCCTCTACCTCTCTCCTCATCTGCCACCTAAACATCAGAGGCCTAAATAATAAAATCCACTACCTGCATATCCTCTTAGCAGTACACTCCCCACATATACTATGTCTTACAGAAACCTGGCTTTAAGCCATCCACCACTGACAATGAAGTTATTCCTCCAGGTTACAATATAATACGACTGGATCACACCTCAAAGAAGGGAGGCGAGGTAGCTGTCTTATATAAATTTTCAATTAATGTAACTATTTCCAACTCTCCACAAGTTCCTCAAGCTGATAAAGCTGAAATACTCTTTACAAAACTACAAATTAACCAGCATAAATCTATAAACATCGGCTGCATTTATATCACACCTGGCAACAACACCAATATCCTTGAAGACATTCTACAGTGGTTGTCCATAAACTCCCAACAAGAAACTATTGTTTTAGGTGACTTTAATATAGACTGGAACACCTGCTCCTCAGACTTCCCTACTACCCACATAACTCTATATGGTTTCTCCCAAGTCATAACCTCCACCACCAGAACTGGTAAGCCCAATAACAAAGAAAGCATACTAGACTGGATTCTCATTAATAACCCTCCCCAAATGTATAAGGCAGGCACCCAACCTGAGGAAATAAGTGATCACCTCCTAACATATATACTCAGACAAAAAATGATATCCCTCAAATACCTAGCTTCAGAACTATCAGGAACAATAAGAGCTTCAATCAAACCAAATTCCAATTAGAACTTCAAACATGTAACTGGAATAGACTAAAACTACTCCCACTAGACGAGGCAGTATCACACTTTAACTCCACATTTCTTACAATCCTTAACAATCATGCTCCCACCCGGACCATCAGAATAAAGAAAAACGTAGCACTGTGGCTGTCCAAAGAAACTAGACAAAAAATCATGAATAGAAATAAAGCCTGGTCATCTTGGAAAACCAATAAAAACCCTAAGGATCAACTAGTATATAAACAGCTAAGAAATTATACTAAGAAGTCTATAATGTTAGACAAAAAAGACTATTATTGTAACCTGCAAAATAAACATCAAAATTGACCATAAAAATGTTGGTCCAGCTTAAACAATCTTCTCCATCCAGCTAATACTACTACTCATACCCCTGTGTCTATCCTCCAAAAACCTTCAGAAAATATTGCCAACACCTTCAACACCTTCTTTACAGAAACTATATAATTCCTTGCCAACCAACTAGGCCCCAACAACCTAGACCCTATTAACCCCATATCCAATACCCACCATACTTTAATTTTCAACCTGTACCAACAGCATTTATCCGATCCTTAATCAAGAAACTGAAACCCACCACCCTTTCAGCAGACCTAGTCCCGGCTGGATATCTTCAAAAGGCTGCAAATGCAATAGCGTATCCCATCTCAGTATTAATTAACAGAACCATCTCTGAAACATATACCCCTCCATCTGGAGTATTTCCTATGTAATTCCTCTCCATAAAGGGGGTAACTCCACTGATCTATCAAATTACCAGCCCATCGCCATTCATTCTCCTCTGGCTAAAATTATGGAAAAATGTATCCACAAGCAACTCCTTCATTACCTCAATTTGCACAATCTCCTAACTCCCTCCCAGCATGGATTTAGACCTCACCATAGTACCACCACAGCCCTTCTATCCTTCTCTCAGACAATAAATCAAATCCGTAATAATAATACGTCCTCCTCTACTGTCTTTCTTGACCTATCTAAGGCATTTGATATGGTAAACCACCAGCTACTCATTCATACACTAAAACCTCTTGCCATAGACAGCCTAGCAATATGCTGGTTTCAGTCCTACCTACGTGGCAGTCAACAAGCTGTGCTATGGAAGGATAGCCTTTCTTCCCTACTGCCAGTCACCCTTGGAGTTCCTCAAGGGTCTATACTAGGACCTCTCCTATTTTCTATCTTCATTAATGATCTTCATGCAGCCATCCCCAAAGTAACCTACATTCAATATGCAGATGACTCTACCCTAATCTGTTCTGCCACCTCCCCATTAGACCTGCAGACCTTAACCCAAAATACTTTCAATGTAGTAGAAAACTGGCTCATTGACAGGCATCTTCTATTGAATCCAAATAAAACAAAACTGCTACTCTTCACCCCCCCCCACCCAGAAAGCTACACTCCTATCATTTACCATAACATCTAATAATGGCACAATAATTTCTCCAGAAAGCAATACAAAACTATTAGATGTAATTGTTGACAATAACCTTAAGTCTGATGCTCACATCGACAAAACCATTAAAACAGTCAACAAAAAGTTAGGATCTCTATATAGAATTAAAGCATTTCTAACCCCAACTGCTAGGACAGTTATTGCCCAAACACATTTACTTTCAACCCTTCTTTATGCCTCCCCAATCTATACAAACCTGAGTAAATCAGACCTCAATAAACTCAATAGCTGCTACAACACCATAGCCAGATTTCCCACAGGCTCAGCATATAGAACCCACCACTTTATTAAGCTACGATCTCTAGGCTGGCTAGAATTTCCCTCTCAAATCCAGTATAATCAATTAATAATAGCCCACAAAGTTCTCCACCAGCCCAAAAGCACACCCAAACTATAATTACCCATTACAGTAACCTAAAAACTCTCCGGTCTTCTGACAAAATACTGGCACAAACTGTTAAATCTAAAAACTTAGCAGGTGATTCATTGTTTTGCAACTCTGTTGGAACAATCTGGAATCAGCTCCCTGCTGAACTTACAGCAAACCAGACTATTAACCAATTTAAAACATCTCTCAAAAAATTCCTAAAAAGTCACTGGCTGTGCCCCTGTACCAACCCTGACTAACCAGCTTACCACTCTCTTCACTACCTGGCTATCTGTAAAATAGTCAGTGTTTCAGACTTAGTCTCATTCTCATATGTATTGTACTACTGAATGACATGCTACCTTTTTCCACTAAAAATGTCTAAGTTCGAACAAGAAAACTACAATGTTAAGTTTAAGTATGTAGGTATTCCAAGTATGCATATAATCCTATAATTCTGTACTGGTATCTATATGTGACTGTATAAAACTGCTACTGTTTAACTCTTATGTAACTATCCACATGTGGAGCTTTTCTCCCCGGGCCTCGGCTGAAAATGGACCTGTGTCTAGTCGGACTATCCCAGTTAACAAATGTAAAATAAATAAATAAATAAATAAAATACAGCATCTTTTTTATATGTGATTGTTGCAATGCTAACTCATTTACATGACTTGACCAACTATGACTAGTACACCTCATGTTGTTTGAAGTTAAGCTAGAACTTACCTACAAGACAACTACAATAACTGCATCCACCAACCTGACCACCCTACTAATGTTCTTTTTTGTAATATTGTACATGATAGAAATGAGCTGGAACTGCTACATAAATCTTAAGCATTATCTGTTCAGGTTTCAGTAACTCATTACTGACTACTCAAAAATATTTCTCCTTATGATCCAAGAAGAAAATGTATATATACTTTTCTGAAGAGGTCAAACACCACTGCACAGCCTAATGTGGTGACTCTGCTCCACACCCCTAATTTCTCTCACTTTCTCTCTCCCCTTTTCTCTGTATATACATATACATGGTTACCACTGAAAGAGTGAACATTCATATTAGCAAATGCTTTTTCCTGGTAAAAAAGAGTGAATGCTCTTATGTGTGAACATTCATCCAAACTGAGTTTTTGCCTGTAGCTATAGGTCAATATAGATTATGACAGCCATGTGTTTGGTCAACAGTCAGAAGTGAAGGGTTGTTTGATCAAATGTCTAGTTTATTGAAAAGACATTTTTTCAGATGTTTCTTCCATGGAAACAGGAAAGTGGGATGTGTGAAAGTATGTGTATATTTGAGAATGTATGTAGAATGCGGGTTAGGGTTAGAGTATAGATTTGGTAAAGGGATATATTAAGTGTGTGTGCGATTTTGAAAGTTAGGATTAGGTTAGAGGATATATTTAGTGTGTGTGTACATGTGTGTGTGTGTGTGTGTGTGTGTGTGTGTGTGTGTGTGTGTGTGTGTGTCTGGAGTCTGAGCTGTCTTATGTAATGATTATAAGAATTACTTTTTTTAACTTACGTTGTACATTAGGGTTAGAGGCAGGTTTAAGTTGAGGGCTAGCATGCATTATTAACAGTGAAGCAGGCAGTTTCAGTATCCCATGTAGGTATATGCATATCTGTCTGGTTTCATTGCATCTTCATTGGTGGTTGAGGGCTGGGTTTGTGGGCAGTTACCTTTAGGAGCTAAGGCATTGATGAGGAAATGAATCTTAGTAATTTAGGACAGGTAGGATGTTTAATGTGGCTTCGGAAGGCAAGTGAATTGACGTATTAAAGCAGGTTGGGAGAAGGGATTTTTAACACTTTTTGATCATATATCAGATGAATAAGTATTAGAACATTTTGGGATTTGCTGTTGTAGGTTTAGTTGATTTACTCTTGATTTTAATTTACAGGTAGGAAGAAGGTTCTCTTGCCAAATCCATCATATATCTTCTGGTCTGCTAAGAGAGAATTAATGGGGCCTGGTGATTGTTCTTTTTTCCTTGATCCAGCATACTAGTATGTCCCTTGGAAAGGCAGCAGAGCATTGTGCTGGAGTCAGTTAGTGAATATAGTAGATGAGATATAGGCTGAATGTGGAATTATGCACTTTTTTTTTTACTCATTTAGGGGGTAATTATTTTGGTGTTATGTTTCAAGGAGTAGTATTGATTTGGTCTACCATTATTCTAACAATGTTTTGCAAGTCAGTGTTTAGTTTCAAGGCAGTTGAAGCTGTAAGGTTTGTTAAGCACAGAGTGGAATGGATGAGGTCCGCATTAGGCTTCTTGGTGCTTGAAGACATTTTAGGGACATTAGGTTGAATCTGTTTAATGTATATCAGCCTGGTGGATGGAAAAAGATTATCTCCATCTGCATAGAACAGAAGTCCTTCTTCCCCTTTTCTCCTTTCTGCTGGATTATTAAGACTGAGTAGTGGCTTACATTTTGCAAGGAAGTGTTCATTTCTATTTAATCAGTGGTGCCATAATGCTGCTTTTGCTTAGGATATTAAGGTGTGCCTTCCACCATGCAACCAATATTTGGTTGTTTGAAGGTTGGCAACATTGATATTGGTTCTCCATTTGTCAAGGACCTGAAGGTTATCATTCTGCCCAAACCTGGTGTCTGTATGTTTGCTAATATTTTGTTGTTAGTTCATATCTGATATGAGTAATGGTTCTTTTACATTATCAATTTCTTTGAAATAAAATCTGGTTGCACTGTCATCGCTGGTTTCTTTAGCAGAATGTTTTGATCCTGAATCACTGAAATGAAGTGGGTGATCCTGGCTGTTTCTATGAGAAGAGGAGAGTTAGGGTAGTGTTAGGGAATGAGATGGATGATACGTCCTATGGCAGGAAGTGAGGTAGTGATATATAAATATATATATATATATATATATAGAGAGAGAGAGAGAGAGAGATAGGGCATGGTAGGGCAATTATAAGTTTTGCCTCTTTGGCACTGATGTTAGGAGTTAATCGTGCCACCATCATTTGCTACAGTGCTGGTTATTTATTGCATGGTGTGTGGAAGAAATTATTTTTCCTTCTAAACTAAAAGGAAATCCTTCTTTTCCACCCCTTTCTTCCTTCCAGCTGGTCCATAAATAGTGATTTGTTTGGTTGATAATCAGTAAATAGTGTCATGATGCTACTTTTGACTAAAGTATTGAGGGGAGCATTCTGCTATGCTTCCAGTATTTGACAGTTTGAAGGTTGTTCCTTGTTCCTGATTTATCTAAGATATGGAAATGATCATTCTCCCACAGTGGTCATACTCGGTATTTGCATGTTTGATAATATTTGTTGATGGTAGATATCTGATTTGAATAAGGTTTCTTTGATGTTATCAATTTCTTTAAATAAAATCTGATTGGACTGTCCATGCTGCTGACTTTATTGTGTTGGACAAGGAGTTCATGGACAAAGTATGCTTGAATTTGATTCATACAAACCTCCATGAAATTTCAGCTCCTGTTTTTATATATTATTTTTTAAAGGTAAGCATGTTCTACTCAGTGATATGCACTTTATACTCAGTGATATGCACATGTAGTACTCAGTGATATGTATGTTGTACTCAGTGATTTGCACATTGTACTTAATGATATGGACGTTGTACTCAGTGATATGAACATTGTATTTAGTGATATGCATGTTGCACTCAGTGATATGAACACTGTACTCAGTGATATGCACACATTGTACTCAGTGATATGCAAGCTGTACTCAGTGATATGCACATGTATTCAGTGATCTGTATGCTGTACTCAGTGATATGCATATTGTACTCAGTGATATGCACACATTGTACTCAGTGATATACATGTTGCACTCACTGATATGCACACATTGTACTCAGTGATATGCACATTGTACTCAGTGATATGCACACATTGTACTCAGTGGTATGTATGTTATACTCAGTGATATGTGCATTGTACTCAATGATATGCATGTTGTACTCAGTGATATGCACATGTACTCAGTGATATATATGTTGTACTCAGTGATATGCACATTGTACTCAGTGATATGCACACATTGTACGCAGTGATATGTATGTTGTACTCAGTGATATGCACATTGCACTCAGTGATATTCACATTATACTCAGTGATATACATGTTGCACTCACTGATATGCACACATTGTACTCAGTGATATGCACATTGTACCCAGTGATATGCATACATTGTATTCAGTGATATGTATGTTATACTCAGTGATATGCGCATTGTACTCAATGATATGCATGTTGTACTCAGTGATATGCACATGTACTCAGTGATATATATGTTGTACTCAGTGATATGCACATTGTACTCAGTGATATGCACACATTGTATGCAGTGATATGTATGTTGTACTCAGTGATATGCACATTGCACTCAGTGATATTCACATTATACTCAGTGATATGCATGTTGTACTCAATGATATGCACACGTACTCAGTGATATGTATGTTGTGCTCAGTAATATGCACATTGTACTTAGTGATATGCACATTGTACTCAGTGATATGCACATTGTACTCAGTGATATGCATACGTTGTACTCAGTAATATGAATGCTGTACTCAGTGATATGCACACATTGTACTCAGTAATTATTTATGTTGTACTCAGTGATAAGCACATTGTACTCAGTGATATGCAAGTTGCACTCAGTGATCTGCACATTGTACTCAGTGATAGACATTATACTCAGTGATATGCATGTTGTACTCAGTGGTATGCACATTGTACTCAGTGATATGCACGTACTCAGTGATATGCACATTGTACTCAGTGGTATGCACATTGTACTCAGTGATATGCAAGTTGCGCTCAGTGATATGCAAGTTGCGCTCAGTAATATGCACATTGTACTCAGTGATATGCACATGTTTACTCAGTGATATGCTCGTTGTACTTAGGGATATGTACACTTTGTACTCACTGATATGCATGTTGTACTCAGTAATATGCACACGTACTCAGTGATATATATGTTGTACTCAGTGATATGCACGCTGTATTCAGTGGTATGCACACGTTGTACTCCATGATATGTATGTTGTAATTAGTGATATGCATATTGTACTCAGTGATATGCACGTTCCACTCAGTAATATGCACACTGTACTCAATGATATGTATGGAGCTAAAAATGAATCACATTGATTTGTCTCTATTCAGGTTCTGATCTGATACTTTAAAACAGTTTTCTTCTGCCATTTTTAGAAGTCTTGTTATTGGGTGCATAGGCTTAAAAAACTAAAGCAAATGTCATCTCCAAAAGATTCCTCCAATATATATATATATATATATATATATATATATATATATATATATATATAAACATATACTCATAAATTTAATATCTTGAAAAATGTGATATATGGAGGATTAATGGACAGAATAAAAAGTAAGTGAAAATATGATATACTTTACTGGTTCCAGTTAGAAAATTAATCGCATGACACACTCACCATTTACTGTAATGAGAGTATATGCTAATCCATAAAGAATTTTAATAGAAATAACACATTCCATAAAAAATTAAAAATAGAATGTGGATATGGACCCGATCAAATGTTTTACTGGAATCAAGTGCAAACAAATCCCTTAGATGTGTTTAATTTTGATTATGTCATAGGTTAGTACTAAGCTAACTGCCCTTGTGAGCCTTTTTAAGTCTAGCCAATTATCCCTTGTGAGACTCAAACCCTGCACCTTGTGTTTGTAAGGCAAACACCTTAAAGATTAGGCCACCCTCCCAACCCATAAAATTAATTCTTACATAAGATTATTATCATGGGATTATCTTATTTCAATAAAACCACAGAGGAACCTTGAGTTTATTTGACCTGTTAAAATGTTTAGCTAAACTTGAAGCAAATAATTTAATATCTAAGTTGATTAAGGGTAAAAGATAATAATTCTTTAAAAAAAATGTTTAGATTGTGTATTAGGTTTTTAAAATTAAACTTTTGTTGAGCTTGGTTTAAGAGTGTGTCTGCAACTTCATTTTCTTTTACTGTGTTAACTATTTTTTTTGTAAAATTAGGAATAGTTGATGTTTATACTTTATTGTTATGCGGCATCAAAATCATCAGTGCCAGGGAGCTTATCGGGTTTCTGGGAAGCAAAGCCTTCCTCCACTTCCTGAAGCAAGATATCCTTTTGTAATACAGATCATGTCCCTAGGAATTCAGTTTGGTTTGAAATTAACTATTTTGTTGTTACATGATTGAAATAGGGATTTTATTTTGAGGACTCATAGACTGATGTTTATGTGCTGAATAAAACAATGGACATTTCTTATCATCTTTAATCCATAACAAATATTGATATATATGTCTCTGTGTGTGTATAAATATATATATATATATATATATATATATATATATATATATATATATATATATATATATATATATATATATATATATATATATATATATATATATATATATATATATACTTCACTAGATCAAACTTTTAAATGTTCGAAGTTCATATTGCCGAGACCATAACATTGAACATTTAAAAGTTCGAGCAGTGAAAAAACAAAAGCAAAAACAAAAAACAAAACTAAACATTTGTAACAGGGGGCAAGTCCCCCTGCACCCCCCACATGCCCCACTACATAAATATACAAACTCCGAGATCGCACTATATTGTGGAAAAGGGAAATCTTCCCGTTTCACACTGTACAGGGATCTCCATTCAGACCGTTCGAACTTTTAAAAGTTTGATCATATGGTCTCAGCCATATGGGCCTCGAACTGTTAAAAGTTCAATCAACTGAAGGGGACATCTATATATATATATATATATATATATATATATATATATATATATATATATATATATAAATGCAAAGGGGTATTGTTTCCCAACAGAGTGAAGCTGTGATGAGACCAGCATTAGTAGCTGCCAGGCAGTAGTCTTTCATGTGACTCCCCTCTTTTCATCATTCTGTGACAAACTAATTTTTTGTTTTCAGTAAGTGCCACTTGATTGGTTATAACTTCAGAATATCTGCCTAAATACTTCATCCTGAAATTTTCAGGGTCTACGCATTAATTTCCCCTCAAGTGTTTGGCTGTGCTCTGTATAGACTCAGACACCTTGAGTGACATTTTTCCTGTAAAAGCACAATTGAAATTTCTCCATTATCTAGTTGCACACAGGACAACTAGTTGGCAGTGACAGGAACTGTTCACAAAGTTGCAAACCAGATACTCCTGACAGTGATTGATATTATCACTCCAACAGTCTAATCAATAAAAAACGGTCTGTTGCCATGGATATGAACTTTCCTACTGTCTCATTTACTGGCTTGGTGAATATGGGCATCCTGAGGAAATGTAGAAATGGTCTCATGTTTACTGACAACCAGTTAATTCTCAAACTGACATGGTATGTGAGAGATATATTTACACAATGTCACTGGAGGCAAAGCTCTCACATAAACGTACTCCTAATGTCAGTAATGTTATCAGTAGTACACATGCTGCACCCATCACGCACAATTCAAAGCAGACATACAGACCCATATATACTGAGGGACTTGCATGTAAACTTCCTAAACCACAAGGACCTCCTAGACAAAGTACACATAAGAAATACCCTCAGCACGCCCAAACACATTCTTTCAAAACAACACCCACATCAACACATAGAGCTACATCTCTTGAAGCCTCTACCTCTAAGCCCACAAGACAAGTTAACACACAATCCAACATTCTAGTCACTGGAGACGCCATTGTGAGACACACTTATGTCCCTCTCACCAGGCTGAGTAAGGAGAAAGTTACGGTCAGTTGCTTATCCGAGGCTAGGATCCGCCACATTATGCATGCACTCAGGTCATTGGACCACAATTACCAATATGACTCAGTCATTGGTGGGAGTAAATGACCTGAGTCGTACCTCCCTAGACTATATGAAGAGAGACATCATAGGGCTCTCAGAATATGTGTCTCAGGCTTGTATGAGCCTAGCATTGAGCAGTATTTTACCTTCTCTAAGGATGATGCCACAATACAAACAAAAAATGATTGACTTTAATAAGTTGATTAGTTTCTGGGGTCATTCTAAGGGGGTGCAATATTTGTCAGCATGGAAGGAGATGGTCAATAGACCACGTTGCTTTGTCAGGGATGGTCTGCACACCTCCCCTATAGGCTTTTGAATATTAGCTAAAACACTGTCTTCCCCCGTGGTGACTTTTTTAGGCAAGGCCATACAGAAAGTACTTCCAACATAGCAAATCAAAACCAAGAAAATCTAAAGGTATTACTGCTGAATGCTAGGAGTCTAAACAAAAAAACTCCACTTCCTGGAAGCTCTCTTTATCCTACAGAATCCTGACATTTGTGTGGTCTCTGAGACGTGGTTTAAAGCTGTGCAGACCACACCAACAGTGGAAGGTTATAATGCCTTCCACATATTTAGACCAGCTACTTCACAGGCAGGGACTAAAGGTGGAGGTGTCTCTGTTTAGATCAGAAATAAATATACTTCAAGGCTGGTCAAACAGGACAATGCACTTGAGCTGCTCCATGTTCAAATCACCATAGGGAAAATCTAATACCACTTCTTTTTAAGCTGTAGATCCCTCTCTATGATCCAGGAAACCCATACCATGTATTTAAACTTATTAGAAACACTAACCATCCAAGAATATATCATATTCTTGGGTGACTTTAATTACACCACTATTAACTGGGCATCCTATATGACATCAAGCGTACATGCACAGTGATTCCTGGATTTTGTAAACACAAACTCTCTGGACCAGATAGTCAATACACCAACCAGGAGTGCAACCACACTGGATCTGGTCCTCGCTAATATGGGAGAATGCTGCACATCCCCTACTTTAATTCCTTCCCTGGTAGGATCAGACCACAAAATGGTCTCCTTTGAAGTAAAACTTAAACCTGGTCCCCCAGCTCAACTGGGAATATTCGGGACCTATTCTAAGGCTAACCTCCTGCTATTAAGTGAGAACCTGGAAAAATGTGAAGCCCCTATAAACCCTGAGAACACTTATGCCTATACAGAACTGTTTGCAGAAACCCTGTACAAGCATGTTAATAGCTGCACAGAGGCAACTGTACCCACCAGGAAGAAGTACAGAACTAACTCAAAGAGCAAGCCACTCTGGTGGATTCACAAAATCAGTCGGATGTATAACAGGAGGAAGAAAATTATGTCAAAAATTAGGAGGTGCAGCACCCAGAAGTATAAAAGTACTCTCATCAAACTAAACAAACAACTCAGAGGGCAAATAAAGTCTACCGAATCCAAATGTGAGGTAAGTTTGGCCTCCCAGGTCAAGCTCAACCAAAAAGCATTCTTTAGCTCTGTCCACAACCTCTAAGGCAATACACAATTGTGTGCAGAGCTCATTGTAAATGGAGTCACCTATACTGAGTCAGAAGATATAGCAAACCTCCTGGCTGATAAATTCAACCCCAGCTTTACTCCTCTCTCCCCTTCAACCTTACCTCAGGAAATATCATCAAATATAACTCCCCCTAATATCATTAGGGAACAGGTCCTTAATGCTCTCTCTAAGGCCAAGAAAACTGCATCAATGAGCCCAGACAATATCCCAGGATGCCTTCTAAATAGCATGAAGCATGACCTATCAGGGCCTCTGGAATTACTATTTAACTGTAGCCTCCAAACAGGCTTTGTACCTCATGAATGGAGAAAGGCAACAGGAAACTACACACCCATATGTCTCACTATTCTTATATGTAAAGCCATGGAAAGAATTATCATAGAGATGATCAATAGAGATATAGTAAACCTCCAGACACTGGACCCAACCCAGTTTGGTTTCATCAAGAGCAGATCATCCCTACTCAACCTGGTGGACTTCTTTGAGAAGGTCACCAAAACAAAGGATGAGGGCAAAATAGTTCACACTGCCTACTTTGACTTGGTCAAGGCATGTGACACAATACCCCACTTGGGCATTGTTGACAAACTCAAGAGGTTAGGGACAAACCTATATGTCACCCAGTGGATTGCCAGCTGGCTCACAGACAGGTCCCAGGAAGTTAGAATTGGGGAGTCCACCTCTACTAAAAGGCAAGTCAAATGTGGAGTCCCTCAGGGATCAGTCCTTGGATTGCTCTTTTTTGGCATTTACTTCTCAGAAGTCAAGGCCAATGTTAGTGGTCTGTAACTGACTAAATTTGCAGATGATTGCAAATTAGGAGCTGTCATTGACTCTCACACTGACAAAAATGTTCTCCAGGAGGGGCTGATGCAGACAACTAACTGGTGTTAGAGCCATTGACTAAAACTAAATGCCAAGAAATGCGTAATAGTACTCTTTGGGAAGTCATCCATCACTGGTAATTATCATATTGACAAAGGGTCTGCTATACATGATCAAACTTTCAGGAAGCCGAAACCCATATGGCTGAGACCATATGTTCGACTTTTGAAATTTCAAACATGTAAAAAAAAAAAAAAAATTACCTACACATTGCTAGCCCCTCTGCACCCCCTGTGGAGCTCTGTGCCCCTCACACCCCCTGCAATTGATGTCAGCATCAGATCACAGTTAAAGAAAAGGAAATACCACTGACATGTGATCTTTAGTACATACATATACTCTCTGAAGTCTTTGGTTGGTTGGGCGACTTAATAATAAGATGCCTATTTATGCATAGTACCCTTTTGCATATAATGTTCTGTTAAGCCCCATGTATTCATGCTCATCCAGAATTATATATATATTATCTCACTAACTATTTCCTAGTGATGCATAACTTAGTTAATCATAGATATGACCTTCTTGTTATTGTGAGATTATGAACACCTATGAAAGGTATATTAAATATGGTCTTTAAGCACATGTTTTCCACCCCATTTACCCTATTACAGGCCTTTATTAGTAATTGTATTTTAAGTCTTCTAATATGTCTCCTGAAACTTGGGAGATTATTTTAGCTCCATTTATTAGTATTCTTTGTACTCTACATTAAATAAATAGTTTTATTTAATGAGATCTGTAGAATATATATGTTTTGTACACCATGAATTTTTTTCTCTTCAGAAAAGACCACTAGAAACAGTATGATGCACTAATGATGCTGATTCTTATATTTATATAATATTTAAGTTTTTTCATCATATTGTTAGTTTTTAAAAATGTAGTCACTTTATTTTATTTCATTTCATGTTTTTATATATCATACAGTATACTTTGCAGTTGGTTAACAATGTACAAGTTTGATTTTTTCATGTTCCAATATGTATATAGTTCATATTATGTTTCACATGTTTACATCTTTTTTAAAATTTTTATATTCTATTTTTACATATTAAGTATATATATATATTCATATAATTGTCAGATAGGAATTTGTACTTACTGATGAGCATCGATTATTATATACACACAAATATTCCGTATTTATAGATGAGTATTTTTCTTTATATGTAATAGATACTAGTGTAGTTAAAAACCTTGTACAAATAGCAAGCAAAAGATGGTCCGTTTTTAGCTTACGCTATGGTTTTAGTGTTTGCACATTGAGACTACTAGCTCAGCTATATCAGGTAGCATACACGAAGTATATACTGTGTGCAACATGTAGTTGCCTCCTTTTATTATTTTAGAATGTAGTCTTTAGAATTTGTGCAGACCAAATATAACTATATAATTACCATGATTATTTTTATTCCAGAAAATAATACTAAGCAATGAAAAATAATCTTTTGCTTCTGCTTTAATGTAAATGGATGCTAAATAATATATATGTTTCAGCACATTATGGTTTGTTTCGTGTTGAGGTGCTGTTGTTTTAAGGAATACATATCTTTAAGAAACATTTTGACTTTAAGAACTTAAATGGTTCACTAACTTGGATCAATTAATTAATTAACAGATATAGTTGTATGATATATAAGTCAATGATACATTGGAGTGTTTTAAACTTGTCTGAAGAAGCGTGCACTGGCAGCACGCGCTTACTTTTTGGATTTTATATGGATTAAAACTTTTTCATTATTCGTGGTGTTTGGTCTTCCTCGTTTTTACTACTAAATGCGTAATAGTACTCTTTGGGAAGTCATCCATCACTGGTAATTATCATATTGACAAAGGGTCTGCTATACATGATCAAACTTTCAGGAAGCCGAAACCCATATGGCTGAGACCATATGTTCGACTTTTGAAATTTCGAACATGTAAAAAAAAAAAAAAACTTACCCACACATTGCTAGCCCCTCTGCACCCCCTGTGGGGCTCTGTGCCCCTCACACCCCCTGCAATTGAAATATACCAACTCCGAGATCACACTACATTGCAGAAGATGGGAATCTTCCCATTCCGCATTATACAGAGATCCCCGTTCTGCATGATTGAAATTTCAAAAGTCAATCATATGGTCTCTGTCATATGGGTTTCGGCTTTCTGACATTTTAATCATGTGTAGGGGACCCATTGACAACACACCCCTTAGAGATGACCCAGTAGTCATGGACGTATGGACACACATAGATAGTAATTTAGCCTTTGATCATCACGTGTCTACAGTGGTGAGGAACTCATTCTATGTTGCTCAACTTATAAACAACGGTATGACATCTAAGTCCAAGGTAGTCATTGTTCTACTGTATTCGGCATTCATTAGACCTATGATTGAGTACAATGCACCCTTTGGTATTTACTTAACCAGGCAAATCCAACAACTGGAATGTCCAAAGTAGTTCCTCACTAAAAGAATACAGGGCATAAGTAGTATGTTCAATGCAGACCACCTCAAGGCCATATCCCTATATTCTGTCTCCTACACTTTTTTGAGGAGAGATCTATGCCTGGCATACAGGACATTGTCAGACCCCACTCTGATGCACCTCCTGCATATCCACAAAACAAACAGTAGCAGAATTACCTGTTTTAAAGACTTAAACCTTGCCTGTGATATAAATAGGACCTGCTGGAAAGATAGGTATGTATCCCAGACACTACCCCATCTATGGAACAGGATCTACTGGCATATTCCAATTTATTTTTAAGGTTGAAGCCTTTTTAAAAAATATAAAGAAGATGGTTACCTACCACTGCCCTTGTATGTTCAAAATGGGTCACAGTGTTCCAATGCCTATCAGTTTCTTATACTATTCATGTACCTTGACTAAGATGAAACCAATGTTTCTAAAAACAAGCCTTGACTTACTTCAACAAGAGTGTTAATTGCATAACCATCACTCAAGACTTAGACAAACTTATTGCTTCTACCATGCATTATTTCCTCTATCTTATTTAGAAATAACTTAAGAGCATATTCTTTTTCTTCATTTTGTTCCAAGCAGCCTAACTAATACTTAAATATGTGTCCTCAGAGATCAGTCTTGACAGTTGGATCATTTGTCCCTTGACAATACTCGCCTTATGTTTATATGGATATCAGCTAAGATAATGCAAGTAGTCACTTGAAAAGGTATCATTCCTAAAAATGGTTGACTACAAACACCCTTCTTCCACATTTTTATGCAAAATAATATCTAAAAAGCAAATACCTGTGGTTGACCATTTATAGGTAAGCTCTAAACCTTTTCAAAATGTTTAGCAACCCTTTCCAAGTTTAAAAATGTCATCTAAATATCTGATATATGGATCCAAAATATTTGGCA
This sequence comes from Protopterus annectens, assembly GCF_019279795.1. NCBI lineage: Eukaryota > Metazoa > Chordata > Ceratodontiformes > Protopteridae > Protopterus > Protopterus annectens. Next base: position 1,906,370,129 of record NC_056735.1, read on the forward strand.
TATCAAGATGCAAATAGGATTACCAGTACAGAAGCAATAAGTTTACATACACTGGGGTACAAGTAATACCCATGACTTTGCCTTTAGCCTGATAATAGCATTCTCCTTCAAATATGGCAAAACTGTTGTTTAAAAATAAGTGCATGGCTTCCTTCAACATATTTAGATCAGAACTTAGAATCCCCAAATGGCATTGGTTACTTCACAAAACCAGTCAAGATTTGTCTCGTGGAATAGTTGAAAATAAGTCCTTAATGTAAATGGTTACAAAAATCACTTAATTTGAGTAAGCAACCTTTCTAATAGCAGTCAAAAATACAAAGAATTTTGTAATGCATGCTGATGTTTAAATACACTACCCTTTAACTTGCAGTTAATAAATTTAGTCAGTTGTTCAGTTTTAGACCCACTTGCTGCTATAATTGCTGTAAAGAGGGGCTCAGTCTGTCTTAGTGTATCTTTGGAATTCCAAAAATTATAGGAATCCTTGGTCTATCAACTTTTATAAACTCAGAAAGGACTGGCTCAATACATTTTAACAAATCCTCCAACAAAAATCAATTTTTAAATATGATAGACTGATTTCATTTAGTGAGGCAGCTCCATAAGTTTAGCCATTGTTAAAAGTTCAAGCTTTCTCCCATCACAATCAACTGCTAGTATTAAAACAACTCTACCACCTTTATGTAGTTTCATAATTCACAGAGACATATCATTTGTAAACTTTGTAATAATGTATACTCACTCTACTTAAACTGCAAAATGTACCTTTTTTATTCTCATGATGCAATACCCATAGGTCTCCTTCACTCTGTGTTTTAAAGATAAAACCTGATTTAGAGGGGGTAATAAGTACTCCTTCTGCATAGTTTTTCAGGTTTGTTATTATCTGCAAGATCAATCCCATTTTTCTTAAACATTCATTTTAAACTTAATTTATGAACAAAGCATGATATGGAAAAAACTGTGTAACAAGATAGCAGTTAGCTATATTATGTTAATGACCCACATGGTGAATAGAAATAAGGGTAAACAACATGGCAGATTGATTCAGAAATGAATATAAATCGTACAACAAGCCCCAACCACCAGTATAGCTGTACACCATAAAATCATGATGAATGCAGACATCATGCTAAGATGCTAATGGTAGTAACAGGATTTGCAGAAATGTACATGCTTTAGGTTGTCCTCTCAGCAAGTAGTGCAAAGGTATGCATAATCAGACTTCACACTGCCAAAGGATCTCCATAAAAAAGAAATGATGGTTCACTACCATATAGACAGACACAACATACAGTGGCTGGGACACATATGCCACCCTCACCTACAGACTTGTGAGATATATATACAATACCCACTATTGTGCAGTATTGACTCAAGTTGCTGAGGAAACCTAACAATGACTATTAGGGGACAAAGTGATTGAGAGATTGTATCCCTGGTATCTGCCTCATGGGTACTACACCAGTTTTTCAATGCCATACAACAGTACATGGAGGAGCACGTGTGGATTCCACATATTCAAAGGTCAGAATCAACACCATGTGGACTTTCTATAACACAGATCATCAACTATGCTTACATCAAGATAAAAGTCCCAACAGTGATACAGGGACAACAATTACCTCAACCACAAGGGATTCATCTTCATCAACTAGAAGGTGGCCTGAAATTCCTATGGTATAATATACAATGTATCAGTACACCACAGACAGTGTCCAATATTCCCAGAAATGGCACATATGCTACTTATATCAGTAATTTTTGCCAGGTAATTTCCTTCATGGTCATCTTATTGGTAATTCCTTATATGGCCTACAGCTATTGCTATTGCTAATGACACCCAAACAAAACCCTCAGGCAATGGTAGAGAGAATGCATACAGCTCCACACTGTCATAGACCCACACCATTATCAAATAAGTGTTTGGAGTGATAACGAACCACTTCTGTGGCTAAAATGCCTCTGGTGGCATAATGCTGTAAGTTTCAGAAACCTGCAGCAAGATATTTGCTGTCTGTGAAATGTTATAGAAGCATGTTGGCATTCAAACAGATATAGCAATGTACTGTCATCAGAGGTCAGAATTTGTCAGAGCAAGCAATGGAAGAAAGGCCTGGTGAGAAGGTAGTAGCACAACTAGGAGCAGGTGATGACCATGTGAGGTGGAGGAAGTTGCTGTTTACTGTGGAGCTCAATAAAAGGCAGCTACTTGCTCTTAGTTATGGGCCAGATTAGACATAAAGAACAACAATGATGCATGTAAGACAGCAATCCATTTGGTTGGGTCCCAGATGTACAGGTGATAACATTGTTATTAAAATTGCAGTTGTGCAAAAAACTAGCAAAATGGTACTATAGCAAAAGTGTGTGTTTAAGCAACTTTGGAATAAAGTATTTCCAAATGATATGGTGGAACTGATGGGTGGACAACCTATGGTTGTTTAGAGCAGTGGCTCCAACATTAAACATTTTTTAGAAGTTCTGAGGAAGTGAATATTAACCGGGTCCATCATATGGCTAAATGTGGAAGATGTAAGTTTTGTAGGTTTGTATATCAGGGCCCATATATGGTAGTGAAGAACTATCTTCACACTTTACCCCGTCCAAGTAAATGTGACTGTAATTAAACCAAAATGGTTTATGTGGCCAACTGTGACAATTGTTTGGCATTTTATGTAAGAAGATGAATCATAAACTGAAGGATCGTATGAGGAACACTTCTACAATATTAAAAAACATAATCCTACAAAGATCTTATATAAACATTCTATTGTGTGTTCAAATTATAGAAAATTTTGATTTTTTTTTTTAATAAATTGTGTTTTCAGGTCCATAAGACAAGGGTGACAATGACAATAAGTTAAGAAATGAAGGAACTGATTTGGCATCTGCAATTAAATACATGTCACCCCCCAGGGCTAAATGATTCAGTATCCATTGTTAGTATTTTAAAAGACAGGGCAAATGTGTTAAGTTGATTTATATCAAATAGTGGCCAGTTTTATTAGCCTTGTTTTTACAAACCTTTTTTCAAATATTTTTATGATGACAAAGGCTTGTATTTACTGGTTTTGTTTTAATTAAGAATCAGTAAGTTTTTGCTGATGCATTATTGTATATCATCTTGAACACAAAATGATTTAAAAAATATTTTTTGCATCTTTATTAGGTCTGAACAGTTTTTTAGTGGATTTCATTACTGTGAATTTAAAGTTCTTCTACCTTTTACAGTGTATCAGTTCCTTGTTTGGGCTTTAGCCAATATGTGGTGTTATTTTTACCAGATGAAATCTAATTGTTTAATGAAGTTTGAAAAGGAACTTGGAGCTACATTGTTTCAAACTCTGATGAAGTCCCATTTGTAATGGGCAAAAGCCCGTAGTTTTGTTTGTTATCTTGTGGTTCTGAATAAAGTACATGTTTTAAACAAAGGAGCCATTTGATTCAAGTGTAACACCGCAGAGTGACTGTCATTCTTAGTGTCTTAGCTGGATTTTTTTGTGCTGTTTACCCATTTATGACTGCTGTATTGTTGACATTGAAGTGGTACCTTCATTGCTGTCCAGTGCGTGGAATGTCAGTCACACTGAGGACAGCCTTTGCAAGACTATTCCAAGTCTTTGATTTATATTGAAACCTGGTATAGTCCCCCTACAAGATCCTATGTCAATGGTGCTTTACAAGGAGTCCAGTGAATATTCTGGACTCCTCTACATTCCATCTTTGAGCCCTAAATTGGGCACCCTCCTTTCTTGTTCCTGCCATATCAATACAGGTCATACAACAATAGTTAAAGTGTTTTTCCTCCAATTTGTGATATCACATTTAATGATCAGTGTGCAAAGCCATACAATGTTGCCAACCACATTTGCTCAATGTTAAGTAGAGAGCAGCAGTGCCAAACAGAAAGGAATGTAGTTTATGAAATAGGAAGGGTAATGTGACAGTTGCCTCTAGTTTATGGGTAGGTTGCTGCTGTACCTGTTAGTTGATTTAACTTTGCAGACATATATAAGGTATACCAGTTTTATGACCTGACACATTTTTGTGTGGCTTTACCTACTGATAAAAGTAATTAATATAATGTGGGCTTTAAACCTCTATAAAACAGATGAAACATATTCTTCCACATAGGTGTTTTTTCATCACTGCCACAGAAGAAGGGCTTGTCAGACATGCTCATTAATTATATAGACACATGAAAGAGTGAGTGATTAGCCATGTATTTGTGTGACGTGACAAGGTTCTGGTTTACACATTCAAACATATCTAACTCTCATTGAAGTATGAAGTCCATCCCAGGGCAGAAATGACACTTTTAAGTACAGAAATATAATTTTCAGTATACCCTCAGTCTCACATATAATTCGTATGATCTTTAGTGCTTTACATAGTTATTCCATCCATCCAGTCATCTTCAACCCCTTTTCTATTAGATTGTTCTTTAGTTTTTTATATTGACTGGACAAGCAGTAATACAAATTGGATTGCGCAAGATTAGAATAATGTCTCATTTGTATTCTGGGCATTAAGTTATACCAGTTGCCACAGGGAAGGCTGAGCAACAGTTGTATTTTTTACAGTTCATTACTCTGCAGAGTGTTCATTGTAAAGAGGACTTGTTTGTCAGACGTACTCATTAGTTATACATGCATATTAAAGAGCTGAGTAGTTAACCATGTATGTGTGTGACATGAAAGTCCAGAAAATAAATGTTTAATTGCAGAACCATAGTTGTACTGAAACCCAGAGTTAGACTTTTAATATATATGATATCCTGTGTATGCTCAATGCACCTGCTATACATAGTCATTTACATGTGCAATTATTTTTCTATAAAGTAAAGTGGAGCAGCATTACTAAACCATTTCAGTTTGCTGGATTAGAACCTCGGTTCACCTGTTTTATAGTCCTTATCTTATACTTGCTGCCACAGGAAGAACTAGGCAACAACTGTATATTTTCACATTCATTACTGTGTATGTGTGTTGAGTGCTGCTCAATGCCACTTAGTGTTTATGAGTTATTGTCATCAAAAGATGCAACAATGTATCTTTTTTGAAGCTGACAATGTCTGCCTATTGTTTGCAGATGTTTAGGATCTGCAGGTATTGTGAAACTTGCTGGCCAGTGCGCAATGCCTCTTAGTGTGTTCGAGCGATGGAAGGCAAAAGATGTAACGTGTCTTTTGTCTGCTTGTTATCTGGGCCATTACATCATGTTTGAATGGAGGTGAGTAATATGCAAACAAGATTAGCAAAGCTCAACATGTATTAATATTGCAAAAAAGTGTTTATACATTTTTATCACTAAAAGATAAATGTGAGACTTGAACCTTGATCTACATTTACTATGTGCTGTGTGATTCATCATGTTTAAAAGGTGTGCTATGCACACACTTGATTAACATTTTTAATTTATACCTTCTTTATACTAGAAGCAACTTCTTTTAATTTTAATTTATTTTGCCACACCACTGTATTTGAGCTAAGCCATGTGTAGCACAAATATTAATATTTTAAAAAAAGGAAACAAACAACATTACAAAATACTTTTTAACACACCTTACCAATTTTTACTCAAGTCTGGATTTGAATTGTCAGACTAATGAAACTACAAAACACACTAGGGGTGTCTTATCTCTCTTTGCCACATAAACAACTTTTCAGCAGTAATGGAAATCATTGTGCATAAAAGCAAGTCCCATTTCCTCCACAGTATAACAAGACATACGCACGTATGCACTCCTAGTTGCTTGTACATATGTAGTGCACATATTTCTTGCAATGAGTGACCACACAACAATTTACGGACTTTGTTTGCAACAGTGCAGCTCTGTCTTTGCTTTGTATTGTGTTCATTTTTCTCTTATCTGTGCTGTAGGCTCAGGAATGCAGGCTATACGGCATTTTATATCATTCTCATTAAAATGTTTGATAAAATTGCATGAAGTAAAATACAGTTTTCAGCAAAGGGAGTAGAGTTTGACTATTAGTAAACTAAAATGAGAAATGTGTGCTATTCACTTCCATTTAAAAATGTGATCCAGTTACGTCTACAGTTTTGTGTGTCCTTGGTGACGCACATAATACAGGTAAGGCAGTCTGAATTGCTATTGTGTCTTTCTTCTCCCTCACACTAATCATTCACAGTTGCAATCCATTAGCAACTAACACTGAGGTAGTGCCTACACTATATTTACACCTGCTACACAAAGACAAAGATTTGAGATTCAACAGTTCTAATGAGTTCACACCTCACTTGCATCTTCACCATGCTCAAAGGCCTGAATCTGCACTATAAAATGGTAACTGTGTTGCTAGGGAACTTAAAGGTGAGGAGAGTTGTGTATCGGGAGAACACAGAAGATTGCTATTCATTTTGATTTATCTGCACAGAATGCTTCTGATTTTGTTAAGGTATGATTGTATTTTCCAAGCACATGCTAGATTTGTTAACATGTTTCAAAGAAAAACAAATGTTTTATGTGTGTGTGTGTGTGTGTGTGTGTGTGTGTGTGTGTATATATATATATATATATATATATATATATATATATATATATATATATATATATATATATATATATATATATATATATGCATTAAAAAATGGCAATTTATATGTATGCACTCCTTATTGTTCACTGTTGGCATAGGTATTTTTGGCAGCCAATTTACTTTATCAGATAAATAGCACTTATTAACTTTCATCACATATGTCATTGTTACAACTGTTTATCTTATACTCTTCTTATGTTATTTCAGGGAAATGTAATTTATTATATTGTCAATGTTCATAAGGGTGTTAGTCTTCTAAGATGGCCCACAGACAACTCCAGTGGAGTACTGGGTACAGTGAGAGGTGAGTGGCAATCGTATAAAGTTGACTTTTCTGTTGTAAATTTGTACACATATTTTGTGAGACTTCATTTATTTACCTGTTGTTTTGGGGATTGTGGAGCCAAGTAGAATCTGTGTGTTGTCACAATGAAAGTTGTGTCTCAAGAGGTTTGTTCTTGAAATTGTGAATACAGTACTCCATTGGTATTCCTTGTTTTGGACAAAATGTTGGTTGGTGGGTTAGTGCAATATGATCCAACCACTTAACCTTAAATTTTAATAACTGAACTGTGTGTCACCAGAGGTTAATGTTGAAAATATAATATGTGTGTGTATATTTCATTATGTGATATTTATGTATTGTATCCTTCTGTTTTATTTCACATAGGATTATGGCACCCATGCATGCAAAGCCATGTACCCCCATTTCAGTGACTCAGAAAATGACATCATATTGCAGGCATTCAGGCACCATGGCACCTTTTTGCTTGAGAGAGGACATGGGGATGTGGCTGACAGAATGCAGATTTGCAACCAGATAGTCAATGGTGTAAATGAAGTAGGAGGGAGCACCAGGACTTATGATAAGGTGTGTCATAGATCCAGTGGTATTATTTCATCAGCCTGTTGAAGAGCAGCTGAAGTTGCCTTTGAACAGCCGGCACCAAATGAAGAGTTCCTGTGCACTGTCAGAGATCCAGAGAGTCCAGTGGAAACATGATAGCAACATGTGATTGGTGTTGGTGCTGATGTTTCTGTGAGTACAAGTATGTCCCAGGAGGAGCTTTCAGATAAGCTTGCATAAGATATGGTTGTATCGTAAAATGTGTTAAGTAATAGTGCATGTGTTTTTTATTTTTTATTTTTTTGGATGAACCTATTGATAAATGGAGAGGCATGACAACTAAAGGAGGTGGTGCATCAATATTCATTGAAGATAAATAGACCTCTAGTTTGGATAAACAGCATGATTCCCTTGAATTACTTCAGGTGCAATTGACTGTAGGTATGACCCCTCTTCAGGTCATTGCCAGCTATAAGACCACTTTCATGAATCAGAACATTCACTAAACCTACTTGGATCTACTTGAGTCAGTCAAGATACAACCAAACACCTTGGTTTTGGGTGACTTTAGTTATCTGTCCATAAACTGGGTAAAATTATACGTGTTTTTTCTTACTTGGCCAAAGGTTCCTGAAGTTCGTTAACTCCAATGCCCTGGACCAGCTGGTTGACACACCTACATATGGCTCAAACATTATGGACCTGGTGCTCACCAACATGGTAGACCACTGCACAACCCCCAGAGTGAGGCCATCCCTTCTGAGATATGACCACAAATCAGTCTTGCTAGAAGTAACTATAACACAAGCACCCCCCCCCCTAGCAAAAACTAGACTAAAAAAAACTTCTGTAAGGCCAATAACAATCTTTAACATGACAGCATAAATAGCTTAATAGTCACCCCCCCCATGATGGCACAAACATCTATGCTGAGTTATAAGCACCTGTACAATTGTATTGAAGCTTCAAGGAAAAACAAACCTGCCTGGGGACAACTGCCATTAACAGGCTATACAATAGGAGAAATAAATTACTGTCTAAGAGCAGGAAGGGGCAGTCTAAAAACTGTAAACACTCCCTCCTCAGCTTAAACAAGCAAATAAGACTCTAGTGAAATCCTCCAAAGCTAACTAAGAATCCAAATTAGCTTCCCTAACTAAGGATAACCACAAGGCATTCTTTAGTTACACCCATAACCGATAAGCACCGGAACCATAGAGCAAGGGGAAGGGGTCACTCCCCCACTTTTACAGCTGCAAGACCTGGTTTTCTTTAAGGAGGACTCATGCATGCATCACATGCTAATGTGAATTTTAAAACACAAAAGAGCATGGAAAATGTATTTCCCGATCTCATTGCTGCTAGCGCTAAGCCTGCTGTCAGAGTCACCCATGGTAGGAAGTGTTCCGTTTTCATTTCACTGGGGACTAGGAGCCAAGGAATGACAGAGAAACTGGGAAAATAGCAGTATTAATGGGGTTCAGATGCATTCTTTGTATCTCAGCTATTCGCGTTGCTACACATTCTTAGAACTGGTAAGTTACTATGACCTCCATACCTTGAATGTGTTGCCTGGTTCCAGTCTAGAAAGCATCTAATGAATCAGATTTGGAATATAAAACAGCAGTAGGTTTAGGGCCCATGATTTGGAATGTAAAACAGCAGTAGGTTTAGGGCCCATGATTATACACCTTCATCTGTATTTAATTTCATTGTTATGCAGCCATTGGACTCTCATATTGTTAAGGAACTGATTTGTAATAGTTGCAGTTTAATTTGTGACCAGACCGGTTTGGCTGCTGCATGCTGAGCTCTGTTGTTGGATAGGTAGTTAGTTTGAAACAAGAATGAACCCCCCCTCCCTCCATCTAGGAACTGTCAAAAGTGTCTTGTAGGGAAATTCTGATTTTAAAGAACTGTAAAGGTAAGTGAGTTCTACTTGACAGCACTAAAAGCTGTTTTGTAGTCCCCAACCACTTTAATATTCACCTGCACCCAGCATTGTAATGATGTGAATCTACATTCTGCCTCATTGTATCTCTTAGGGAGTTGCACAGTGAAGCCGGATTTTGTGTCTTTTATATATTTCAGTGACTCAACAGGTAGTACATTTTCCTTTTATGTGAGAAAGATTAGAAGCCTGAGGGTTTTAGCCAAACAGCAGCTGCTTGGATTCATGTTGCAATGTAGTGTAGCTGTTTTTTGATGAGACATTAAACCAAGGCATCCTCTTCCTAGGTTGGCAGCAAATTAAGATAGGTTTAAAAGATCCCATGAAATTTAATAGAATGAGTAGGGTATATTAATTTTAAAACAGTTTGTTTTTATAGCCAGATTACTGGTAGTAGGAATGCTACCTCTGGTAAAAACGTAAATAATAATAAGATATAGCCTTATTTCATTTTCATCATGCATTTTTCAAGCTAGTTAGTAACTAGTTTTGTGATTTTAATTTTGGTAAAACTAATGCTCATTATAGTTTTGCATACTTGTTTATATAATTAATTAGTACTGCAAGGTTTGATTCCCTCAGCCTCTGTTGCCTAATTGAGTGACTGAGCAAGTCACTTAACCAGGCACCGCTCCCAGGCTGAGCCTGCAAAAGGTCCACGGAAATCCATGCTCTTCCCAGAAAATAAATGCAAATGAATAAATAAATACATTTTCCTATAGCTGTACAGTAAGAGACAGGACAAGACAGTTTACCATAGTTACGATTAAACTAAATCTTTTATTTTACCACAAGTATGCTATGATTAAGTGTAGATTTATTGTGGTTGTTGAAATTAAGACTATTTGGTTGATTTTTGATATAGTATGCCTTTTTACTAGTTTTACTTTTTTTAATCACCCAAATTAGTTAAGCTTTTTTTTCCTCAAGCCGGTTATGTGTTTAGCCATTCTCAAGGCACTCTGGAAATTGAGTTGTCTAGAGTAGATCATTCGGGCTAAAAGTTACTGATCAGAATCTGTTGTTATTTTGCATTTTTTGTGATATAGTCATTTACAATAATAGACTAGTGTTAGTGTTGGGCAGCTGGTGTAGAGGTTAATGCCACAAGCTGTAGTTTTTGTGTTGCAGGGTTTGATTCCCTCACCCTGCTGTATGACCATAAACAAATCACTTATCAGCTGTTGCTCTTACGTCACCCCTGTGAATGGGGATTTGTGCCCAGTGGGGCTATCTGGTTAATAAGTACATATGAAAAAGGGTTGGTATAACAGTTCAAGTTTTTTTTCTGACCTGTAGTTATGTCCTGGGAGGTTGGTGTAATGGTTAAGGTGTTTACCTTACAGACACAATGTATGGGGTTTAATTCTTATATGGGGCAATTGGCTAGGCTTAAAATGGCCCATAAGGTCAGTTAACCTAGTACTGATCTATGGATGAAACAAACTTATTTGTCTTTGGTTAACATCTGCTAGGTAAATTCATTTCTTTGCATGAGCAGAACTGATCTATGTGTGCATATACGTGTGTGTGTGGGGGGGTCTGTACAGATGAGTTCAGGGACTCTCTTGTTGCTGACACTATCCTTTCTTCTTGTCTACTGGTGGCCATTGATCATGAGTATATCAGGGTGTGCAGAAGTAAACAAGTTACGCCAGTTTTCTCAGTCAGCACTTTGTTCATGTTAAGGAAAGACACAAAACTTAGATTTTAGCAAAGCAAAAAAATTCTTTATTTAAAAACACAATCACGGGAGACCAAGTAAAAAAAAAACTTCTGTCTTCCCAAGCTAATGGAGAGCTCATATTTTATAGTAAAATCACAGTATGAATGAAATGATTTAATTTCAGCTGCCTGACCAGGAAGAACAATGTATGCATTTATAAGATCCTTCTGGTAGTCATCCTCATGTTTTCTTATCATAACCTTGACCATACTGAATAACTATTCATAATATGGTATTGAAGTTGCTGAAAAACACTGGAAACATGAGCCACAAAGCATTATAGAAAATAATGAAGTTTATATCCCACTGGATCACCCATTACCAACAGTTAAAAAAGTAGATGCGAGAAAAAACAGATATAGTAGTCCATGAAAAGAAGACAAAAGTAGCATTGATCATTAAAATAACTGCACCCAGTGACTACAGTCTCTTATGTACAGAGAGATACCCAGAAATGAGGGCAATGTGGAAGAAGGATACCAGACAGTTCCAGTAGTAATAGTAGTAGTAGTAGGGACAATGGGTTTAAAAAGGATGAATTGCAGGAGTCATTACTTAGCGCATTTGGGGTTGCTGGTGATTAGAATTACCCAGGCTCAAACCTTGTATGTTAGGTACAGCAGTTTAAATGCTCTACCCACACTGCCACTTGTGAATCAACAAACTCCATCTATAGCTCTCAACTGTCTAGACTTTCACAGAATATTTGGCTTATACTTTTGCTCTGTTACTCTTAAAATGGGTATGGTTTTCGGAAAAATCTTTGGAAACACATAGTAACACAAAACACTACTTTAGCAACTTTCTAAGATTATACAAGCAATATTTAAAATGGGTCCCTGGTTTTGGGCCTTTGCCCCCCCCCCAATAAATTTTGACTTTTTCCAGGTTTCTTCAGCTGTGAAATTGAGAAGTTTAGTTGTGTCAAGTGGATAGTTAAGTGGTAGTGCTGTTGCCTTACAGCAATAAATTTGCTGGTTGGGTTCTTGGCTGGGGTGCCTGCTGTGTGGAATCTGTACATCTTCCCTGTGTGGATTTTCTCCCATATTACAAAGACATGTGTCTGGAGAATTTCTTTCTGGGCCTCTACTGAAAATTGGCTTTGTTCCAAGTTGGACTTTCCTGGTAAACAAATGTTAAATAAATCACAACTTTTACAAGGAGCTGAGAGCTTCAGGGAAGAGAAGTTTAGCACTGCTTATTCCAAGCCTGTTCGCATTATTAGTAGCACAACAGGTAGTAGCCTTACCTTTGGTGCAAAAGACTGTTGGTTCTATTCCCACAGTATGAAGATGTATTGCTGTACTGTGCTGTATTTTAACAGAGTGGATGCTGCAGTCATATGAATGTCCTCCTTTGGAGGAGTTACCTAGTAACTATGAATCTTTTATCAGTTTGCCATCCATTCCCTATTGCAATATTAGTAGCTTATCATTTTTAATGTAACATAGGCAATTTATTCTTCAAGTGTAACAGTCACTTTATTTGCAGATGAAACAATGAAATATAAAGTTGTTTCCTAGCAGCAACCTCTGTATATCTGAGTATGAGATCCCTTTAATGTGGAATTATTTAGGTGACTTACTTCTGCAGACATTTTGCATATTTACTGATGTTGGTGGATTGTAATGACAGACGTCTGAGTGGCCTTTTATGGTTGAAATTTTCTTAAATGGGTAGTTTTGTCATTACTGGTTAATACATTTTGTTTCATTGTTTGCTAGAAGACTGTACAAAACTACAAATTTAAAACACATTCTAACAACTGGCACTGTATTGTACAAGGAATATAAATTAATACGATCAGGAAGGTGAATCAAAGAATACATATATGACCTTAAAAATTAGTTTGAAAACAGCCCAGAGGAAAGTGTGAAAGGTTCAAAATCATGGACAAATGTTAAGCTTTACTCTTATTACAAAACAAAAGATGAAGGTAAAACAGTTCACATCACATTACCTTGACCTGGCCAGGCCTTTTGACACAACCCCCTACTCAGGTGTAGTACAAAAGATGAATAATGTAGGAGCAAACACTTGCATCACTAGCTGGATTGCCAACTTGCTCACAGGATACAGGAGATCAAAATAGGGGAAGAGAGCAGTCACCAATGGAGTCCCCCAGGGATTGGTGCTGAGACTTTTTCTGTTTGGCATATACATCTCAAATGTTAAAGGAAATACCAAAGGGCTTTGGATGGCTAAGTCTGAGATGACTGCAAGCTAGGAGTAGTTATTGAATCCCCAAATTACTTAACCATCATGCAGGAAGGTTTGTTCCAAATAATAACTGGTGTCAAAATCATGACAATGCCCTCTGAGAACTGACCCAATTGTTTGGCATTTTTGAACTTGTGTGTACAGTGACCTAACTTTTGACCAACATGTGCCCAAAGTCATAAGAAAGCCTTTCTATATTGCACAGCTTATAAACAAATTGATTGTGAATAGATCTAGAGATGTTGTTGTCCCCTTTACAAAGCTCTCATTAGGTCAATCATTTTGTATAATGCCCACTTTGGCATGTATCTGTACGGCCCCATGCAACAATTGGAATACCTTCAGGGATACCTTACTAAAAGGATGCAAGTCCTAAACAATAGGTCTTGCATGGATCCCCTCAAAGATTTATTACTATACTCAGTATCCTACAGAGTGCTTAGAGGTGACATGTCTGGCAAGTAAGACATCCTCTGATCTAATACAGATGGGCCTATTGAACATCAGCAAGTCAAATGACATCAGAAATACTCAGTCCAGGTATCTAAACTGAATGTCGTGGAGAGATGGATATATATCACAGAGACTACCACTTTTCCAGAACAAACTATTCATAAAAATAAAACAAAGCTCATTCGTCCATATTCAAATGTAACTTGGATCTAAGGATGGGTAATAAAAAATGTGCTCCGGGATTGCCCCTCATGCCACTAATGGATAGAGGCAGTTCCTAGATGCTGCATCCCTTGCATGGGTCCCCTCAAATTATCTATGGTATGATCACCATTATTCTCACGAGGGATAATGTACAATTATCAGCCATGGGATAGGTCAGACCAATCAGAAAATGTTAATTCAAGCACCAAGAGGGAATTGGCTAAGCTTAAAATGTCTTCCAAGTGAACCTATGTTGTGGTAGTAAATAGTTACAAAAAATTGCCTTTTTTAGATCACCAAGTGCCACTCTCACCCTCCAACCCCCTAGTCTTCAACAGCTTTCGGCGCCTATGCCATAACCTCAAAGGTTAAGGTCCAGCTTTATGCTGAACTCATAGTTAATGGTACTACAATTATAGAACCTGTGGATATAGCTAACCTGCTGGCTTACAGGTTCAGTGAAAACAAACTTTATGCCCCTGTCTCCACCACATATACCCCAAAGCATCCCAAACACCTGTCCCCCACCTAGTATCTCTGTGGAGCAGGTCTTAAATGCCCTCTCCAAGGCCAAAAACACAGCGTCTATGGGACCAGACAACATCCCAGGCTGTGTTCTACATGCATTAAAACAGAAATTGGCATCACCATTGAGCATGCTTTTCAATCATAGCCTAAGCACTGACTTCATCCCAGTGGAGTGGAAAACAACTACCGTCATCAGTTTGCACAAAGGGGGAGCATCCATGGACCCCAGGAACTATAGACCCATTAGCTTGACCAGCCTTATCTGCAAGGCCATGGAATGAATCATCATGGAACTTATTGACAAAGATATAAGAAATCTCCAAATGCTTGACCCCATACACTTTGGCTTTGTCATTGGGAGATCATGCCTGTTAAACTTGGGGGACTTCTTCAAGACAGTCACCAGAGTCCTAGACGAGGGCAATTCTGTGCATATAGCCAACCTAGACTTAGCCAAGGCCTTTGACACAATTCCCCACTCAGGCATCATTCATAAACTCACCCAGCTGGGTATCAACCCATATATTGTCAGGTGGGTTGCAAACTGGCTCACTGATAGAATTCATATGGTGAAAATAGTAGTCTCCACCTCCTCTAGTAGACCCATAACCAGTAGTGTTTCACAAGGATCAGTTCTGGGACCCCTACTGTTTTGAATCTACTTCTCTGAATTACAGACTAAAACTAAAAGACTGTGGCTAACAAAGTTTGCTGATGACTAGAAACTGGGAGCAATCATTGAATCCACTAGCGAAGTCAACATCCTGAAAAAAGGTCTTATGCAGACTAATGACTGGTGCCAAAGTCATGGCCTTAAACTTAATGCAACAAAATGCATTATCATCCCCTTCAGCAAGGGTGATGTTGCTGCAACCTACCACATCAATGGCAATGCCCTAAGCACACAGTCAGTGGTAAGAGATCTGGGCACACAGGATAACAGCAACCTTAACTTCAATCACCATGTTGCCACAGTGGAAAGAAGGGCATTTTATATTGCACATATCATAAGTAAGGGCATTGCCTCCAGAAAAAAAGAGGTTATATCTCCCCTGAACTCTTCCCTCATCAGGTCTATAATGGAGTACAATGCTCCCTTTGGTATGTCCTTTCCAAACACATGCAGCAATTGGAGAGACCACAAAGGTTCCTTACAAAGAAAATTCTGGGTCTTCAAGATCTGTCTTATGTGGACAGACTGAAACCATTGTCACTTTAGTCTGTGTCATACAGACTGCTCAGAGGTGACCTGTGTCTTGTATATACATCAATCTCTGACCCAGCTTTGATGGAAATACTGCACATTCGCAAGTCAAATGGCACAAGGGTCACTCACTCAAAGGACCTTAGCCTGGTATTTGACATCAACAGAACTTTCTGGACAGACAGATTTGTCTCACAGAGTTTGTCCCACCTTTGGTACAAGCTTCCTCTTCATGTTAAACAAAGCCCCTCATTGGCTCTATTTAAGTGCATTGTGGATGATTGTATGGGTAACTTGAAATTAATTCCAGGGTTTCCACCTTGTCCCACTTGGACAGGGGCAATCGGTGCTGATTTTAGTGTCTGCTTGAACCAGACACCCTTGGGAACATGGCTTGAACTTGGCTAGGCTTGCAAGGGCCCTGGGGACATTAGTCTATTAACCTCCTATGATCCTATGATTTATTTATTTTTATTTATTTTACATTTGTTAACTGGGTTAGTCTGGCTGAGCTTTTGGCTCATTTTCAGCAGAGACCTGGGGAGAAAAGCTCCTCAGGACTAGAAAAAAATTTATTAAATTTTAGTAGCATAGTAGTAACAATCAGCTATAGGATCTTACAAGCAGAGACATGGAGAGAAAAAAAGATCCTCAGGCAATTCAATTATACAGAGTATTAACAATTGACAGACAAGTATGCGGGTTGTCACAAATGAGGTTTTAAACAATTAGCAGAAGAAAATGTGACTAGTTACAATATTATTTAAGCTGCTTAGAGCAAAATGAGTTAATAGTTAGGCATATGCTTATTTAACGTGGGAAGGATCTAGTTGTATAGGAGTTTGGAAACAAGAAAGGAAAGTAAGAATGGCTAGTAGGAGATGTAGGGGAGGTAGAGTATAGGAGACAGACTAGACAGGTAGGTTGTTTTGAGACTGTAAGAATTAAGAGTGGTTGGAGACAGAGGAAGGGAAGCGGTAGAAGAGGCAGGGGAATAGTGTTAGAGATACATGAAGAGTGAGGTGGTGAAACAGGCGAAAGGATGGTGGTTTCAGGGTGGTTGGCTACAGTGGCAAGACCATTTTGTTTTTAGGTATTTCCTTGTGGCTAATTTAAAACTTTGGCTATGCTGGAGGGATTTTATTTCCAAGGGGAGTTGATTCCAGGATGTAGCTGAGTTATAGTTATAGAGAAGGCAGCCTATTTTGGTTTTGGGTTTGTAGATGTCTAATAATTCTTGATTTGAGCTGCGTAGCATCCTAGCAGGGGAATATTTGGATTTGATAGTGGACAGGCTGGGGCAGAAGGAGGGTAGATAGAGGATAGAGTGGATGATTTGTAGTTGGTATAGTTGGAGCAGCTGAGGGAATTCTAGCCAGTCTAGTTGCTGTAGTGCTAAGCAGTGGTGTGACTTGTAGGTTTGGTTAGCTGCAAATCTGGCAATCTTATTATAGGTAGTTTCAAGCTTGGAAATAAGTGTAGAATTTAGGTTTGTGAATATGTGGCAGCTGTACAGTAGTGTTGGGAATAATAAAGCCTGGGAGAGAGTTATTCGGGCGGTGTTAGTTAAATATTTCTTGCTACGGAAAAGGTGTTCAGGTTTCTGATGAGCTCTTTTTACCAAGTTATTAATATGGAGATCAAACCTAAGCTGATCATCTATTGTAACACCTAGCAATTTAGTACTAGATTCAGCTGAGATGATAGTGTTGTTGCAGGATAAGGTGGTAAATGTACTTTTGAGTGTGGTGATGTTTTTTAGGGAGGAAGAGTAGGAGCTTAGTTTTTTTTTGGATTAAGTATTAGTTTGTTATCATTAAGTCAAGTCTCAATTTATTTATTTATTTATTTATTTTACATTTGTTAACCGGGCTAGTCCAACTGGATACATGTCCATTTTCAGTGGAGGCCCGAGGAGAAAAGCTCCACTATCTAACACATGATACAAACAGTATATATACAAAACATAAGGCATTACAAGCATGAAAAATATAAACACAAATTCAAAAATAAAGCATGAAAAGTATGTACACAGTATAAAGGAATTTCAAGCACAAAATACTTAGGGCATTTGAATGACAATAAGAGGAAAGTACAGAAAGGTAATAGGAAATAAAGCTTTTACTCGAGTATTGGAATGGGTAGAATAAGATAGGATACAATAGGGAGTTTAGAAGTTAGCAGTAGAATATAGGGAAGGGTATAGATACAAGTTTAGAGAGAGCATTTCTAGTAAAATTGAGAACACTAAAAGCTTAGAGCTGGGAGAAAGCAAGACATATGCAGGAAATGTGAGGAGCAGAAAGATCAGCTTGGGTTGTTGCAGGAGCATAGCCAGTGGTTGGTTAGATAGTGTTTAAGTTTAGTTTTAAACAGAGATGGAGGTTTGGGTTGTCAGGTCGGGAGGAAGTTGATTCCATATTTTACCAACTGAGTTGGAAAATATAGAGTCACCTGCAGTGTTCTTAGATAGAGAGGTTTGAATCAGTATTTTACTAGACGAGCGAAGGTTTTTTAGGTTGTTGTAGGGCTTTATAAGGGTGGAGAGCATAGGTGTATTATCAGGGTGGTGAAGGGCTTTCTGGGCTATAGAGAGCTGATAGTATAGAATTAGGTGGGGTAGCTCTAGCCATTCTAGGTAGTGGAGGTTTCTGCAATGATGTGTTTTGTATGGGGAGGCAGTGGCAAATCTGGCAATGTTATTGTAGGTTGATGTAAGCTTATTGATGTTACATTTAGAAAGGTTAGTATATATAGGGGAAGCATATAGTAGTGTAGAGTAAGATGTGTTCTGGCTATGGTAGTTCTAGCTTCTGGAGTTAAGAATTATTTGATTCTGTAAAGAGAACCTAATTTTCTATTAGTTGCTTTTATGATTGAGTTAATATGAAAGTCAAATTTAAGTTGGTTGTCAATAGTTATGCCTAAGAGTTTGGTTGTTTGGTCAGGGGAGATAAGGGTGCCATTGTTAGAAGTAAGAGACAAGTTAATAGAGGGGGATTGGTGTTGTAGGTGAGAAGAGGAGAAGTTTAGTTTTCTTAGGGTTAAGAAGAAGACAGTGATTAGAGAACCATTGCTCTATGTTAGTAAAAGTTTTTTGGGTAAGGTAGTGTAGGTCGTTTTGGTTGGAGGCAGAACAAATGATGGTGGTATCATCAGCATATTGAATACAAGTAGTTAGAGGGGTGACAAGGTGTAGGTCGTTAATAAAGATGGAAAATAAAAGAGGACCTAGGATGGAGCCCTGAGGGACTCCTAGAGAGGTGGGTAAAAGCTCCGAAAGATTGTTGTTCCATAACACTGCTTGTTTCCTATTTTGAAGATAGGAAGTAAACCAGTTTAAGGCAATGCTATCAAGAGAAAGAGATTTTAAGCGATGTAAGAGTAGTTGGTGATTCACCATGTCAAAAGCTTTTGACAGATCTACAAAGAAGGCTGATGAAAGAAGATTGTTATTTCGGTTATTATTAATGGAGTCAGTAAAGGATAGTAAGGCTGTGGTGGTGCTATGGTAGGGACGAAATCCATGTTGGCAGTTTGCTAGGAGATTATTGTATAGGAGGTGATTAAGTAGCTGTTTGTGGATGCATTTCTCCATTATTTTTGCTATAGGAGATAGCAGCGCAATAGGGCGGTAGTTAGAGTATTCAAAAGAATCACCCCCTTTAAAGAGAGGGATGATGTGGGAGATTTTCCAAAGTGAAGGTATAGTACTTTTTTTTATGGTTCTGTTAATTAGTATAGAGATCGGGTAGGCAATAGCTTTAGCTCCTAGCTGGAGATATTCTGCAGGTATTTTGTCGGCTGAGGGCGTAGAAGGTTTAAGTTTTTGAAGTAGGTAAAGAATATAGGAGGTGGGTATGGGTTTAAGATGAAATGGTGGCGGGGTGCAGTTAGGGTTACCTAGTAGAGCAGGGTCAGGGCTTTGTTGATTGGCTAGATTAAGTATTGTAGAAGTAAAGAAGTTATTGAAAGCATTTGCAGTATGTAAGGGAGAGTCGGGGTGGGAGCCTAGTGGGCTGGGAGTTTCAACTTTGCCGGGGGATAGTAGTGTGTTTATAGAAATCCAGAATTTTGTGGTTGATGTTCGGAGGAACTCTGTAACTGGGTGTAAAAGTTTTTTTTTATCTTGTATGATAGCTAGTTTGGTCATGTTTCTTTTTTGTTTGAAATTAAGGTGGTCAAGTGAGTCTTTAGTGGTTCACCATTTAGACCAGGCTTTGTTCCTACTAATTATAAGTTGTTTAGTGTTACTTGTAAGCCATTGTGCTGTCCTGGATTTCATGCGTATAGAGCGCGTGGGGGCATGATGATCAAGAATGGTAAGAAAGGTATGGTTAAAGTGGTTAACAGCGTTGTCTAATGGCAGGGTTTGTAGAGGTGACCAGTTGACTAGGCTAAGTTCATATTGAAACTGATGGGGGTCAAAATGTTTTTTGCTGCGAGACAATTGGATGAGGGGAGGTTTTGCTAGATGTGTTTTGTGCCTGATAATGTATGTTAGTGAGTGGTCACTAAGGTCATCTGGGAGGGTTCCTGTTGAATATTTTTGTTGGGGGCTATTTGTCAGGATCCAGTCTAGTATGGTTTCTTTATTATTGATTTTATTTGTTCTAGTTGTTGAATTAATGGTTTGATGGAATCCATGGAGGTTAATATGGGTAGATGGATTCTTTTGTTTGCATACGTTCCAATCAATGTTGAAGTCGCCTAATAATATAGTTTCTTGAGGGAGAGTGGTTGAGAACCAGTTAAGTAGGCCTTCTAATAATGGAGGATTGTTGCCTGGGGGAAGATAAGCACAGATAATATTTATAGTTTTGTGTGGATTGAGGGAGAGTTTGGCTATAATAATTTCACTATTAGTGTCATTTGGAGGGGTATAACTAGCTTTACATACTTCTAGTCCAGTTTTGTAGAGTATGGCTACTCCGCCCCCTTTTTTTTTAGGACGGTCTTGTCTTAGGATGTTATAGCCAGGGGGGATAATTTCATTGTCTTTTATAGTGGGTTTAAGCCAGGTTTCGGTAAGGCAGAGAATGTCAAATTGTTGGACTTCTAGTAGGGCATGAAGAGCCGGAACTTTGTTGCAAATGCTACGGATATTAAGATGTGCTATAGAGAGATTTGGGAGATGAGGTGTGTGGTGTAGACATAGATTTCCTATGTAGTGAATTAAGGGGAAGTACAGGGGTTCCAGTGCCTGGATTAGGGTGTATGTCCCCATCCCTTAATGACAAACTTTGTTTGAGTGAGGGCTTATAGTAGTAGATGTGTTTTGAGAGTGTGTGAATAAGGTATTTAATATGTGAGAGATGATGGTATTTTGGTTCAAGATATGAGTTGTTGTATATGGGACAGAGATAGTTAGTGAGTATAGTTGGGGGGGTAGTTAGGGTGTGTTTATGTAGGAAGCTAACAGTGGAACTTAGAGGTCGCTCATATTAGGTTATGATATAGGTAGAGGAGAGAGAAGTTAATACAGTTAGTAGAAGGAGTGGGAGGTGTGTGTAGGACATGTTGAGTTGAGTAAGAGACTGTATTATTTTAAGGTATATGGTCAGAGAGGTAGTGGGTGGGTGAGGGTGGAGATCGTTGATGAGTGGGTGGAGAGAGGAAGAGGTTCAGATTGTGGAGGGTGTGGCTATGTGGCGATAAATGTAGAGGCTGCAGGGGCGGGTGGCATTTGGGGGCAGGGAGGGGAGCGGAGTGAGCCCGCAGGGCGAACGGAGCGGGAAGAGCCAAAGGAGTAGAAAAGTGCAGAGAGGAAACAATCAGCCAGGTAAAAGAAGCAGGTAAGTGAGACAGTGATAGTGTGACTAGTAAGAAGAAAATTGAGTGTGCTATAAGCAGATGTACAGTAGACAGATCTCAAAGGGAGATAGATAGGCCAGGGAAAGGAAAATGTGTGTAATAGTGTAAAGCTCGAGGTAGAAGGCAGGAAAACCAGTAAGCTTATCAGAGGTAGAGCGAGGGAGGAAGTATAACAACAAGGGAGCTGTGTAGTAGGCAAAAGTTAGAAGCAGGTTTGTGGAGGGAGGTAGTGGGAGTAGAGCAGGAATGGAAGTAAGAAGAGCAAAGCTGTATTAAGGGAGGAGAGATAGTGAAAGAGTAAGGGTAAAATGGCAGCGTAGGAAAGAGGGTCTGGTTCGAAAGATAATGGGGACTGGTGCTGGCTGCTGGTAGTCCTGGGCAGGTTGGTAGGCTAGGCACGCAGTTACAGAGTATAGGGTAATATCTAGGCTTTACATACTTAGACAGTCCTTCCTTTAGGTATAGGACGATAGACAAGATTACTGTCTGGATGTAGGTAGTGGACACAGTTCTGGACACAGTTTGACTCCGCCAGTAGGGCCAGGAGTCCTAGATTAGATGTAGCTTGGTCCCGATAAAAAGGGGGAAAGTATTCTGGGTGGGAGAGAGAGATGTAGAAGGGAGAACAAGAAGTTACTTTAAATGTCAACTAAATACAGAATTAGAATAGTTAACTAAGCACTTTTAAAAATAAACTTGCCCTTTAGCAGTAAAAAAACACACTTTTAACATATTCCTATATAGATGTGGCTAACATAGTTAACTAAGCATCTTTTAGAATAAACTTGCAAAATACAGAAGTAGATTAGGTAACTAAGCACTTTTAAAAATACACTTGCCCTTTAGCAGTAAAAAAACACACATTTTAACATATTCCTATGTAGATGTGGCTAACATAGTTAACTAAGCATCTTTAAGAAAAAACATGCCCTTTAGCAGTAAAAAGACACACTTTTAACATATTCCTATGTAGATGTGGCTAACAGATAGGAGCGCTATGTTCTATAATGGCGATTAGTTAATTAACGCTAAACGCTGTTTACAAGTGTAACTAAGAAAACAATCTAACTCACATTAAACACTATAGCAGCCCCCTATACAGTTTTACAACCGTGTTAAACCACTCAGGACTTTGGTGAATTGAAAGCGCTAAGCTAAAAACATTAGGTGATGGACGCTGTAACAGACCCTTATTCAGTTATGATACAAGCATGTGCGTAAATGTAGAGAACGCTATGAACATTCCGCTATTATTACAGACCCATATCATGAGAGATAGTATTTAACAGCATCAAAATATCTTGTGCATAGCAGTGTTTATGAAGAGACCATATTTAAAATAGATCGAACACATTCCAGCAAGTAACCATATTAGAGCTAACAGTGCAGTGTCTTTGGTGATGAGAGGAGGCTGGGAAGCAGAAACTCCGTCTCAGTGTGACGCTGTTTACAGAGTCACATCAACTAACAAAAAAAACTGCATACTATAAACGAAGCAAATCAATGATGTGGAAGGATGCCTGGGTAGTTGAGTGGAGGTCAGTTTGGTTGTCAGCAATGGTTATAACAGTTGAGTCATCAGCATATTACACAAGAGCAGTTTGTTTGTCATCAATGGTTATAACAGTTGAGTCATCAGCATATTACACAAGAGATGACTGGGGACAAGAGGAGTAGAGCAAGTTGGTGAAAATATTACAGAGTAGTGGTCCAAGTATGGACCCCTGGGGGACTCCCATTTGTACAGTGAGAGGGGAGGATAGTGCAGAGAGCCATTTAACTGATTGCTGATGGGTAGAGAGATAGCTGGAGAACCAGGAGATAGTACGGGGAGAGAAATGTAAGTTAGTGAGTTTATCTAGGAGTGGGTGAGAGACAGTGTCAAAGGCTTTAGAAAGTTCAAGGAATAGGCATGATACAAGTTTGTTGTTATCACAAGCTAGGGAGACTATACTGATGAATGATATGAGTGCAGTAGTTGTACTATGCTTGAGACAGAAACCATGCTGTGTGGGTGTGAGAAGGTTTTCCTGGTGAAGTTAATGCTTTACCTGCTTGTGAATGCATTTTTCTAGGATTTTTGAGAGTGGAGAGAGTATGGCAATCGGTCTGAAGTTGGATATATCTGAGGAGTTGCCTCCTTTGAGAATGGGTAGAGTAAAGAAATTCTTACATACAGTGGGGACATAGGATTCAGAAATAGATTGGTTGATTAAGATGGATACAGGATAGGCAAGAGGTTCAGAGGCAATAAGCAGGAAGTAAGAGGGTAGCTTGTCAACAGATGGGGAGCAAGGTTTAAGTTTAGAGAGTAATGCCTTTACATAGTTAGTTGATACTGCTTTTAGAGAGAAGGAGTTAGGAGGGTTTGGAAGAAGTATAGAGTTTGTGGAGGTGCTAGTGTTGTTTCTGGAGGGGGGAGAATTTATTATGGAGGTTATTGAGTTTATAAAATGATTGTTAAATTTGTTGACTGAGTCTTCAGGTGTTGCACTGGGACATGTGTTAGTAGAGGAAGGGTTTCCTGGATGAAGAGTCTGTTTAATAGAGCTCCAGAATTTCTTTGGGTCTGATTTAAGAGTAGAGGGAGGATTGGCATAGAAGTTTATTTTGTCAAAATGGATGATTTTTTTTATTTTATTTCTGAGTTCTTTATATTTCTGAAGAAGAGAAGGGGTCCTAGTTTTAGTCTACATTTTACAAATCCTATCCCGGTCTTTCATGAGGGTTCTGGTAGATTTAGTGAGCCAGGGAGCAGTATTAGATTTGATTCTAATTGTGCGAAGAGGAGCAAGGGAGTTAAGAATGTTTAGGAATGTAATGTTGAAGGAGTGGACAGCTTCATCTAAAGGAAGAGTGGTGAGGTAAGACCAGTTAATTTTGGAGAGTTGGTGAATAAAGGAGTTAGGACAGAAATGAGAAAGTGAGCGGATGGTAATAAATTTGTTAGGTTTGGTAAGGTGGGGAGTATGTCTGGTAACTGTTATAGGGCAGTGGTCGCTAAGGACACTTAAAAGGGTTTGGGAGTTATGACATTTATGAGGGTGGGAGACCAATATCCAGTCAAGAAGAGAGCTAGGTATGTGAGATTTATTAATGTAGGTTGGGGTTGTGATTAGCTGCTCAAACCCATGTAGTTTTATACAGGAAGTAGTGTTGGGAGCTTGTATTGTAAGCCAATCAATATTTACATGTCCCAGTATAATTATTTCATTGTGAATGGTATGTGAGAAGTGAGATAGGATGTTCTCAAGTATGTTAATATTATCATCAGGGGGAATATAGATTGCTGTGACATTTATGGTGTTGAAACTGTTAAGTTTGAAATTGATCAGTGGGAGTTCAGCTGCTGAGAAGGAGAGTAAGTCTAGTGTGGGACTGATCTGGGAGAGAAAATTGGAGTAGAGTATGGAGACTCCTCCTCCTTTTCTTTTAGGTCAATCTAATCTAAGGATATTATAGCCAGGAGGGATGTTTTCACTGTCCAGATAGTGTGGTTTTAACCATGTTTTAGTTAGGATAACTATGTCAGGAGTATAGTTAACTATCCAAGCATGGAATTCTTGAGCTTTATTTACAAGGCTCCTGATGTTGATAGAGCAGAATTGTACTTGTTTTTGTGGGTTGCAGAGGTTGGCAGGTTTAGATACAAGGGGGTTGTTGTTCAGGGCAGTGTCTGTAGGGCCTGAGTTAGGATGAATGTCAGCAGATAAAAGTAGAGGTTTGTAATGGGGTTTTAATTTGAGTAAGTAGACTTTGTTTTATGTTTTAAATGGGAGGGGGGTATTTTTTATTTTAGGAATGGGAGTGGTGGGGGAAGGATGGAGGGACAAATTAGTAGATAGGGTTGTGGTGTAGTACTTGAGTTGAGTGGTGTTTGAGGGATGGACATAAGGAGTAGGTAATTGTGAGTGATAGGAGGTGAGGTGATAGAGTATAAGGAGTAGAGAAGGTAAGAGTATAGTTTGAGTTATAAGAGACATGTCACTTTATGGGATGTACAACAGAGGATGAGAGGAAGGGGTGGGAGTAAGGTATAGTAGTCCTTGATAGTGGATAGTAGGTAAGTGTAGGGACGAGCAAAAGAGGGAGATAGTATGAGGACAGGAAGTAGAGGGGTGGGGGATTTGGGAGGAAGTGAGGGGGTGTGGTTGTATGGATAGGTATAAAGGTAATGATATGGGGGGTGGGGGGGAGTGAAGTGAGCAGAGCGAATGGAGTGGGTCTACACCTTCCAGATAGAACTAAGTTCTATCAGCTAGTCCAGGGACACTTACTAGATATGCTACAACTGGATGGCTTTCAGCTCCAATTAGAGTAAATATGGCATCCAAGGTTTTTAAAACCTTTGGTGTGTTGTACCTGAGCAATCACTTGGTGGGGTGTGGGAAGGGAGGGAAACCATCAATTGGAATTTAAAGTAGCAGGGGAAATTCCAAGGCACTCTGCTAACCTAGCTAATTATCAAAGGACAGCCAAGGAAACAACGTAAACATACAGGCACCCTTATTCAAGGACTGGGAGGTTTCTCCAAGAAAAACTATGTGTAGGAGTACACCACAGGTAGAAGTTGTATGCTGCTTACTAGTCTGCAATGGCAGATTTTATTCTCTTTTATATTTGTATTCCCCTTTGCTCATTGTTTGCTGCACACAATGTAGCTAAAGATAAAAACAGCTGGAGACGTTGCACCTCTGTTTGGCATTTAGTGAAGAACAAGTATTGAGGAGGAGGGACTGAAGGCTATGACTATTGAGAGGGGCTAAATACCTTAACATACAACAAATTATCAACAGTGAAATGGATGAAAGGGGTGGGGGTGGGCTAAGAGGAAGAAGGCTTGCAGCTGTTGCCCCTGGGGTATGCACTCTAGTTGACTGTAACAGATTTTAACAAGGCAGAACAGTAGTCACAAAAGCTGGCACCTACACTACACAAGCGGCAACAACAAAGTTCCTTGAGTTAAACCTGGGGCTGCAGTCTATTTTTGGATGATTGCTGGTTAGAGTTTTCTTTGCTTTTGGCTGGAGTGAGAGGATTCCTTGCTCGCACAAGTGGGGGGGCCCAAAGCGATCAGGTCATCAGTGGCTGCTACACAAGTGGCAACAACAAGGTTCCTGGAGTTAAACCTGGGGCTGCAGTCTATTTTTGGATGACTGTTGGTTAGAGTTTTCTTTGCTTTTGGCTGGAGTGAGAGGATTCCTTGCTCACACAAGTGGGGGGGGGGCCCAAAGTGATCAGGTCCTCAGTGGCTACTACACAAGTGGCAACAACAAGGTTCTGGGAGTTAAATCTGGGGCTGCAGTCTATTTATGGATGATTGCTGGTTAGGGTTTTTTTTACTTTTAGCTGGACTGAGAGGATTCCTTGCTCACACAAGTAAGGGGGGTGGCAAAGCGATCAGGTCCTCAGTGGCTACTACACAAGTGGCAACAACAAGGTTCCTGTAGTTAAACCTGGGGCTGCAGTCTATTTTTGGATGATTGCTGGTTAGAGTTTTCTTTGCTTTTAGCTGGAGCGAGAGGATTCCTTGCTCACACAAGTGGGGGGCCCAAAGCAATCAGGTCCTCAGTGGCTACTACACAAGTGGCAACAACAAGGTTCCTGGAATTAAACCTGAGGCTGCAGTCTATTTTTGGATGATTGCTGGTTAGAGTTTTCCTTGCTTTTAGCTGGAGTGAGAGGATTCCTTGCTCATACAAGTGGGGGGGGGGGGGCAAAGCGATCAGGTCCTCAGTGGCTTAGAGATGCTACACCTGGTGGGCTTTCAGCTGCAATAGATAGAGTTAACAACACATTTTTGTTCATTACACACTGGCTTTGGGTGGACGTGTCAGCCAAGTTTCAGTTAAAAGTATTGTTAATGGACATATAGGCAAAAACTGTGTATTCACTGTCCCCCTGTGTTATTGCAACTGTGATGATTGTGTCCTAACCTTACTTTAATTCTTCCAAGAACATCCTGCCTAGTAAGCATGGATTCATCTGCAGATGAGAAGGCAAACATTTTAATTTGATTATTGATGACCATTTGTCAGAAATATGCATTTATCTATATGTATGAGGTGTATGTCATGAGAGTGTGAATTTCTGCACCATCTGTGATAGTGGCACCAGTGTTACTTGTTACTTTGTTATCTTAACATTAAATTTTAGTGTAGGCATTAATTTCATTCCTGTGTTTATTGCTTACTATCACAGATGATCCTGACAGTGGAAATGTAGGCCTCTTACCACCTGATGTCAGAGTATTGGGAGACTTTGATGATAATGGTAGCCAAACAGAAGCACAGTCAGGGAGTGCAGAGGTTGAATCTGACACTGAGACTGACATTCAGCCACCCCCAAATCAAGTGTTACAAGGAGTGATTACACCTGATGTCTAAGCTTTTACTTAATAAACACCCGCTGGTTTCAACTGTCTTTGCGATCACCAAGATCCATAAAGATAAACGAAACTCAGAAAAAAAACGCTGCGAGTACACCAATAAGTACTGCCACCAATACGAGTGAATAATTAGAATAAAACAGTTCGGCTGTTGATGCAAACTAAAGGCTTTATTGATACAAACTAATGGCTTAAAAAAAAACAGGTACAAAAAAGAAAAAAGATAAAACTATATATTGACATGAGTTGAGCGCTTTCACCCAGTGTATCTGGGCTTCATCAGAACTAATTCACTAGTTACATTGTAAGCTGTTTTATGCCTATTTTTGGTGCCAATCTGAAAATTGAATATTTAAAATGACAATGACACAAGTTCAAAACTGTTGCGGCAACCTCCATTGATTTCCATTCAAAATCCCATAATAAATACTGTGTAAAAACATATATGAAAATACAATAAAATATTCATTAAGTCAAGTGTATAACACTAAATATAAATAAATAAATAAAACAAAGTTCATATTGCATAAAGCGTCAAAGAACTAGGCAAATATGTATAAATACTAGCTTAATATGTTGTATGATGTAGTAATAAAGTGAAATAATGTAATCTGATAATAAATAGTAATACATATTAAATTAATATAGTAATAATTAATTAATGTAATGAATAATAAATAATATTAATTCTCATACTATTGTTATAAATTCTAATTAAATACTATTGCATAAATATAATGATAAATATATTAATATATAAATATACAAAATATGATCTATTTTAGTACTACTATTTTACTGTTAAAATGATTAAAATGGTACCAAGAAAGATTTTATTGACATATATTCATTTAACCCCGGGGGAGTTGTGGCATCTAAATAAATTTGCCACCAAGTTTCCTTATAACTTAATAAGATTATCACTTCCAAAATAGTAAATTTAAATTGATGGTCGACACCTTCCCTATCAATGTGTCTGTAAAGTGCATTATTTTTATCTCTGGTCTTGATACAATATATATGATCGTAAATCCTCTTTCTAAGATTTCTCTCAGTTTTACCTACATAAACACCAGAGCATTTTTGACATTTACTCAAATATACTACCATCTTGCTGTTACAATTTCCTGTCTTACTTTTTACTACACTTTTATGTCCATTGTCTAAATGTATATACCTCTCTTCGGAAATAAATTTACATTGATTACAGGAGCCACATTTTTTGGTCCAACAGGTAGCCAGCTTTTCCCCTTTTATTTCACTTTGCTTATACTCCACTATTTGTTTGATGTTTCTCCCCATTTTATAAGTAACATTTGGTTTGCTACCCACAATTTTTGATAAAAGAATGTCATTAGATATAACATACCAATAATTGTTTATAATTTTTTTAATAAAATCTGCAGCCATATTGAACTGTATTATACAAGATCTATGAAAAGTTTCTATATTATTACTGATGTTTGGATTTCCATTAACTTGTAATGTATTACTCCGTTGTTCAACTAAAATATACTTACTACCTAACAAGGGTTTATACCTAGTGTTTCTTGCTTGGATAATATATTGGATAGTTTCATCCAACATATTAATCGGGTATCCTCTCTGTATAAATAATTTCTTAATAAAATCCAATTCTACTAACAAATATTCATCATCTGACGTCATACGTGCTGCACGTACACATTGTCCCTTAAATGCATTTTTCTTCAATTTCTGTGGGTGGCAGCTTGTATATTCCAAATAATTATTAGAAAAAGTATTTTTCCTGTATATAGTAGAGTTTAATATTGCCCTTGGTATTGTATGTAGGTGTCTAAATAAGGTAATCCTGTTTTATTGTACAAATGTGTAAATTTTAAGTATTTACTACTCCTATTTAAAAAGTTTAAAAAGGATTCCAATTTATGTAACTTAGCTTCCCATAAAATATAAATGTCATCCAAGAACATAGAATAATATTTGATATATTGGTAGTATTCACTTGTAAATAATATAGTGTCTTCCCAATAGAGCATCATGAGATTAGCATAAATGGGAGCACAGGCGGCTCCCATCGCTACCCCTCTAGTAATGCTCACCTTTAAAATATATAAAATTGTTATCTAATACAATGGACATCATTTCATCTAATAAACAAATTGCGTCCCATTGCATATTAGAATACTTGGTAATACTACTGTTGAATGCTTCTAGTCCTTTGTCTTTAGGGATGCAAGCAAATAAATATATCACATCAATAGTAAGAAAAAAGGTGTTGTCATAATTTTTATTGATTGGAAAATTGCTCACTGGGTAAAAGCGCTCAACTCATGTCAATATATAGTTTTATCTTTTTTTTTTTTGTACCTGTTTTTTTTAAGCCATTAGTTTGTATCAATAAAGCCGTTAGTTTGTATCAACAGCCGAACTGTTTTATTTCAATTATTCACTCGTATTGGTGGCAGTACTTATTGGTGTACTCGCAGCTTTTTTTTTTTTCTAAGATCCATAAAGATGTCATTTCACCCCTTTATAGATTCATTGTCTCAGGTTAAAATTTGAATACATATACTTTAGCTAGCTTTGTAGATCAGATATTGAAGGGGTTTTTGAATAATGTACAGCATGTTTTATGAGATTTTCTGGGATTTTCTTACAAAGATCCAACCACATTTTTTCAACATACAGGATACTTTTTCTACAATAGATGTTGTGGATTTATTTTTGAGCATCCCTCATGACAAATGGTCTCCAGCTATTCTACTTTGCTACTGTGGAACTCACAGACTTGGAGGATGGGAATATTAATTTATTGTTGACATTATGGAGCTTGTTTTGACTAACAACTACATATTTTTTGAGGTTGAGTTTTTTTTTGGCAAACAAAGGGGGTGGCTAGGGTTCCAATATATTTGGTAATGTAGTTATGTATAGCTGGGAGAAACAACATGTATTAAATTCTGAGTACAGTAATTATTGGTATATATACTGTCACTTTTTGGATGATATATTTATTTTATGTAAGGGTACTGACTTGAAAATTGAAGAATTACTGACATATATTAACAAAACAATGTAATTTCTGAAATTTACTCATACCCACTCGAGAGGTAGTGTGGATTTCCTAGATGTAACCATATACAAGAATGATGGTATAGGATGCTTTGGTTTAAAGTTTTATAGGAACTCCCTATTTTCTAATTGTTATTTGAGTTTTAAAAGTTGCCACCCATATCATACCAAAAAGAATATTTTAAGGGCAACTGGGAAAGGCAGTGATGATGTGCTCTGAATTTATAATTTTTTTTGACTGAAGTCAAAAAAATGGATGGTATGTCTCTTGATAGAAACTGTCCACCCTGCTTTTTTTAAATAGCATCAAAGATGTTGTTGTTAAAGGTTGGGGTACTGGATATGTCCCCTTGTTAGGACTTGTGCACAAACCCCATGAAGTGAAGGAGACATTGAACATTCAGGATAGAAATGATTATGATAATTCACTGGTTCTCACCTTTAATTCTTGTTCAAATAAAATTAAAAATATTCTTTATAATATTCAGGATATTTTAAAGGTGATTGATGAGATTTTAAGATACCTGGTGGGAAACTCTATTTTGTTTTTAAGACAGCATGGAATTTTAAATACTTTTTTGAGCACCATTTAAATTATAAAGACCGCAGAGGTACTCAAAAATTTGGAGCATGTAAACAATGCCCCTACATCTTGGAACAACATATATGCCTTCAGTGGCGGCTGGTGACTTCAAATCACAGGGGGGCTGCAGGAGACGCTGAATGGGTGGGGTCAAAGGGGAGGGGTGTGGTCAACCATAAAGGGGAGGAGCTATGCACACAACCACAAAAAAATAACTTTAATTAAATACGCTGCCCTGGGTGGCAAACCATCATTATGAAAGTCCAATCAAGACAAAAATAAGTGTAGAAGAATAAAAATATTTCAATGCATTGGCTGCATGACAGCTTACTAAATATCTAGATGGAAACAAAAGGTTGTGAGGCATGAAAAAATAAATTACTTTTTAAATACATTACTGGAATGCCAGTCAAAATCAAGTATAAGAAAAACCAGAAGCACTCAACTCAAACCACTTCTCCTTGCACTGCAGTTCTAATTATAATATATTCAGCTTTATTAAAGTACCAAGCAACATGCTGAAAGTAGAAATCTATGTGATGCCCCCACTTGTAAAAATGTTTCTTATCCAAAAGACCTGCTGCCTGACAACTTGTTTCATGGGGAAAACATGATAAAAGTAAAAAATGAAAAGCAAACAAGAAACAAGCTCAAGATACATTGCTTAAAGGATTACTGTACAGGTTATGGACCACACATGATTGGCATTCTGTTTAGTTTACGGGTAAAGTCTGTAGAGATGACTGGAAGTCTCCAACAAGTGTAATGAGCTTTCTAAAATAATGGAATCCTGTCCTTTAATACCCAAGGCTTATACATTATCTAGTCAAGTATTCTCTGCATGGCAACAACAGAAAGACTTTCAATGTTGGCAATTCTTTAACAGTATGCTTATTAAAGCTTACTTGCATCTTACGATGTCAGGCAAGCTTACCTTATGGTCATTAAAGCATTGCTACTTAAACACAGAGCAACAGGCACTTTGAGTAATAAGCATAAATCTGAGTAATAAGCATAAATCAACAGTACAAAAATATGACAGAAACCAGAACATTCTGCAAAATCAAGGACAGATGAAAAGCCACTGTAGTACTTATGCAGTGTGTCCTCCCCATCCAAGGTAGATACAACTACTCCTTACCTTGCTTGGACACATCCAGAGTCACTACATGGGGGAGTGGGGTGCAACAAGCATGTCACAATTTGAAATCTCTCTGGCTGACTGTGATGGCCCTGACACATTTGTCATACCTCTCAACCTCAAGAGCAAGAAATCTGGACAAAGCCATACACAGAAGTGGGACAAAGGCACAACAATAAGGAAATTTTTTAAATATTGCTCTAATAAACTTAGAAAGATAATAGAATAGGTCTTGCATTAGTATGAATTTTCTGAAGGGTATAAAATCTGAAACTCAAATGTCTGTCATTTTCTAACTTCAGTCTTTAGTGATTTGTCACTAATTTGCCAAAAAAAAAACAATTTTATGAAAAATGGACCAAAAATGTGATGCAAAAATATAAAATAGACACACAATACAGCTGCTACCTGTCAAAGAAGGGACACTTTAATATTAATACTGCTACCTTGAGCAGCTGACAAAATAAAAGAATCTACATGCATTTCAAGTAATCTATAACTTTGATTATTACAGTTATTTCTTAATTGTAAACTCTCCATGTTTTCTTCCAAAATTGCTATTTTGTGGAGGGATTATTAGGGGGAAGAGCAACATTTTGAGCCAAAAATTGGGGACAGTTGAGAGGTTGACTATGCCTAATTCTATAAAGCAATTTATTTGCATGTACCTCTCAACCTGTTAATGCAGTAAATCTGAACAAGGCCAAATATATTGGGGGCACATATAAACAGTACTAAAAATTGCTCTTGTATAAATTGAGACAGTTGATAGAACGGCTCTTACTTTAACATGCATTTTTATGAAGGTTATGAAGTCTGAAACTTATTATTGAGTGACTTCTGGCAAATCATTTAGGAATTAAAACTACAAATTTTATGAACAACAAACCAAAAATAAGAAGCAAAAATCTAGTCATTCTTTGAAAATCTGGACAGTTGGGAGGTATAGTTCAGCTGGGCCTGTCTGAGTTTGCTGCCCCCCCCCCCCCTGACAAAATAATGGTTGAATGGAGCCTCTGCAGCCATTCCAATGAACCATTACTTGGCTATTTCACTCCATTTACCATAAACACTGATGTGCATACTGCTTTACTTCAATGATTGGACTTCATTTGAAAGTTTTATTTTGTATTTTACAGCACAAACATTAAGTCATCTGTTAAACAAAGCAATGCAGTCTCACAATGAAAACTTAGCATTAAAACTTCTCTGCCCTTGAAACTCACATTCATTGAAACAGCATTGAAACCCACATTCAAAGAAAATACATTTTGCCAGTGGCAGATAAAGATTAATTTTGGGCTGTTTTCGAATCATAGGCCCCTTGCATATGAAACATACATGTGCTCTTTGATACACCTTCCTCATTGTACTAAAATTAATTATATTCCTTGTACAATACAGTACACTTGTTAGAGGGTGTTTTAAATTTGTTTTGAACATTTTTCCAGTAAGCAATGAAACAAAACATATGCACCCATAATTGCAAAACTGCCCAGTTGAGAACATTTATCATAAAAAAGTCTACTCAGACTTCCACAGTCCACCATTATTAGTAAATATACACAATTCTACAGTCCACCATTATTAGTAAATATGCACAATTCCACAGTCCACCATTATTAGTAAATATGCACAATTCTACAGTCCACCATTATCAGTAAATATGCACAATTCTACAGTGCACCAATTCTACAGTCCATATTCAGTGAATTCAGTTCTTGCCATAGCTGTCAACCTTAGCACAAAAACCTGGATAAAGCCAATAATGGGGGAATACAGTCCCAAAAATAGGGACAAATTTAAAATATTCATCTTATAAACTTAGAAAATTGCTAGAAAAAAAGGTTGTGCCACTATGTATTCTGAAGAACATGAAGTTTGAAATTCAAATGCTGGTCAATTTTACTGCGGACAGAACAAAAACAATTTTCAGCAGAGGCGCAGGGATTAATACTGCAGACACGTCTTTGTAAAATGGCAGGGCACCAGAGCAAATCCACACAAACACAGGGAGGAGATGCAGACTCCACACAGAAGCCACCCCAACCAAGAATCAAACCAGAAAACCTATAGCTGTGAGGCAACAATACTACCACTGCACCATCAAATCTGCAAGGAATTAAACATTCAGAAACCTGAAGTCTGAAATTCAAATGCCGGTCAATTTTACTGCGGACAGAACAAAAACAATTTTCAGCAGAGACGCAGGGATTAATACTGCAGACACGTCTTTGTAAAATGGCAGGGCACCAGAGCAAATCCACACAAACACAGGGAGGAGATGCAGACTCCACACAGAAGCCACCCCAACCAAGAATCAAACCAGAAAACCTATAGCTGTGAGGCAACAATACTACCACCACACCATCAAATCTGCAAGGAATTAAACATTCAGAAACCTGAAGTCTGAAATTCAAATGCCGGTCAATTTTACTGCAGACAGAACAAAAACAATTTTCAGCAGAGACGCAGGGATTAATACTGCAGACACGTCTTTGTAAAATGGCAGGGCACCAGAGCAAATCCACACAAACACAGGGAGGAGATGCAGACTCCACACAGAAGCCACCCCAAGCAAGAATCAAACCAGAAAACCTATAGCTGTGAGGCAACAATATCACCACTGCACCATCAAATCTGCAAAGAATTAAACATTCAGAAACCTGAAGTCTGAAATTCAAATGCCTGTCAATTTTATTTAACATTTGTTAATCAGGACAGTCTGACTTGGAACAAAAAAACAATTTTCAGCAGAGGCCCAGGAAGAAATAATGCAGACATGTCTTTGTAACATGGGAGGACACAAAAGCAAACCCACACAAACACAGGGAGAAGATACGGACCCCACAAAGAAGGAACCCCAGCCAAGAATCAAACCTGAGAACCTGCAGCTGTGAGGCAACAATGCTACTACTACACCATCAAATATCAAGCATTGCAACATTTACAAACCACAGATATTATGAGGAACAGATCAGATCAAATATGAGGCGAAAATCTGCAATTTTTTTTACAAATGGTGGTGGGTAGGGAACTCAAGTCTTTAACACCTGCATACAGGGTACAGGGTTCAAGCCTGAGGTATTCCCTACCACACCACCATGAGCACCTGGGGCATTTACACACACACACCTCCAGTTAAAAGCACCAGCTAACACATACACAACTCCAGTTAAAAGCACCAGCTAACACATACACAACTCCAGTTAAAAGCACCAACACATAAAGTAAAATGCACCATACACTTACCTGTCTGTTCTCCATACCATATCCTGCCCGTGCAATACTCACAAAGACCCGCGAGATCCCAGCAAAGCTCCTTCCCGAGACTGTTCTGGCTGTTGCAGTCCGGATGCGATATATCCTCCCAGCGTGTCTGTGCACTTTAAAAGTGCACAGACGTCTCCTTGTGTCCCTCTATGGGTCCTGCCGGACTGCCTTGAGCATGCGCATAGACTGATGGTAGTCGGGACTACTGCGTGTCCGTGAAATTTAAAATAATAATTTTTTTTTGTTTTCTTTTTTAATTTTTAGTTTGAGGGGGCTGCAGTACGGCAGCCCGATGCCACGAGCCACCCCTGTATGCCTTTTAGACAACTTTCCCCATAGACTATACCTTGCCATCAGGAATTGTGACACCAAAGGAGTGGTATATTTCATTATTTTATGGTTTGTTCCAAATTCTGTGTGGGGAAGACTGAATGAACTTTTACAAAAAAAGATATATGAGCATCTGTATGCTATTGCAAAAAAACAATGTTAATAATGCATCGTTTAAGCACAATTTGGAATGCCAGTTGTGCTAAATTTTAGACTGAGTTCCTCAAAGTTGTGCACAATGATGTGAGGGGAGGCTCCTGGGAACTAACATTAGAACAAAGAGAATTGATTTGGCAAGTAAAGCTTGGGATAATGGGTGAAATGAATGCACATATCAGGACAAACAGAACAGGATATGAGAACTGCCTGGGTCCACATGGGTGGGGCAACAGGAATAAAGAAGTAGAATCCATTCTAGACTTCTGTCTGGCAAATAGCTCGATAGTAGGCAGCACATGGTTCAGAAAGAGAGACAGTCACTAGATCACATACAAGAGTAGCCAACATGCAACTCAGGTAGACTTCCTCCTAGTAAGGAAAAGGCACTGGTGCAGAATCCATGATTACAAAATCATTCCCAGTGAAACAGTCGGCCCACAGCATAAACCACTAGTTGCCACAATCAGCTGCAAGCAGTGGTCAGAGAAGGCTTTAAGGTCAAGAGAGGCGAGGCTGAAGACCTGGAAGATGACTAGAGAGAATGTACAGCTGTTCAAGGAATTACTCAGGGCACTAGCACCCCAAAGAAGAAGAGGAAATAGGTGGAGTTGAAGAAGAATGGCAGCGCCTAAAAACAGCATGTGTTAGGACAACAGGAAAGATATGTGGCCAAGCCAGATATGGAAATAAGGTACATAAGGAAAGATGGTGGCGGAATTCAGAATCCAGGAAGACATATAAAGAAAGATGGCATGCAGGAAGAAGTGGGAGGCAGAAAAGACTGATGAGGCTAGGAAGGACTACTGGTTGGCTAACAAAGAAGCTAAGAAAGAAGTTGCAATAGCCAAGAATAGGGCATCAGAGGCAATCTAACAACTTCTTGAAAGTGACTCAGTAAGTGGCACAAAAAACTATATCAGGTTTCAAGGGAAAGGCAGAAAGATAAAGAAGATAGTCAGACACCTTTCATAAGGGATGCCAGAAGCAACCTGCTCACCAGTCCACAGGACATCAAAGGCAGATGGAAGGAGCATTTCCAGCAGCTTCTGAATGAAGAAAATTCCACAGAAGCTGTACCACCACAGAAACAGCCTACAATGAGAAAAGAAAAGGAGCCCACCCTAGAAGAAGTAAGAACAGCACTAAGGAAGATGAAGTCAGGGAAAGCAGCAGGCTCAGATGAGGTCACAGCAGATATGATAAAGATGCTGGGTGAGATAGTGGAGAAATGGCTCCTGAGGATACTAATAGCAGTGTGGAGAGAAAGGTGTATCCCAGATGACTGGAGAATAAGCATACTCATGCCAGTAAACAAGAACAAAGGGGGTATCCACAACTGTGGGCAGTACAGAGGCATCAAACTATCACATTGCATGAAAGTTCTGTAGAGGGTGATTGATAAACGGATGCCCATAGTTGTAGAATGTAAGATGGGAAATGAGCAGTTCAGATTCAGATCAGAATGCAGCACAAAAGACCCAATGTTTGTAGTGAGACAGATACTTGCGAAGAAGCTAGAGATGAGGAGAGATTCCAACTGGGAATTTCTAGACTTGGAGAAAGCATATGACAAGGTCCCAAAAAAAGCTGATCTGGGCAGTACTGCGGTGGTTTGAAGTCCCAAAAACATGGGTAGAATTAGTGAAGGCTATGTACAAGGACCCAATGACTCAAGTATGAACAGTGTTTGGCCACACAGAGGAGTTCCCAGTGGGAGTGGGTGTACACCAGGGTTCAGTTCTGAGCCCACTGCTGTTCATACTGGTGATGGACTACAATAGCAAATAGGTTGGAGGGGACATATCAACAAAGTTGCTGCATGCAGACAATGTGGCATTATAGGCTGACTCTGAACTAGAACTTGACCAAAGGATAGGACAATGGAATGCTAAACTGAAGGCACATGGGATGAAACTAAGGACAGATAAGATGTTGG
This sequence comes from Protopterus annectens, assembly GCF_019279795.1. Taxonomy (NCBI): domain Eukaryota; kingdom Metazoa; phylum Chordata; order Ceratodontiformes; family Protopteridae; genus Protopterus; species Protopterus annectens. The sequence continues at coordinate 1,906,408,506 of NC_056735.1, forward strand.
TAATGGTAGCAAATTGTGGAAATCAGAAGAAGCTGAGAATATAGATCGAAGGGAAGATAGGGGAACAGGTAAACAGCTTCAAGTATCTAAGAGGGGTGGTTGAGGAGAAGGGAAGTCTGAATGAAGAGGTCAAAGCTAGAATCAGAGGGGCTGCAGCCAACTGGGATAGAGTCTATGTAGTATTGCAGAAGACAATCTGGTGAGGAAGATTTGGGACAAACAGGAACAAGGTAAGAGGAAGTGAGGACATCCAGCAAAGAGGTGGATGGATTGTGTGAAGGAAGATCTGCGACAGTCAGTGTTGTCTATGACAGAAAAATGCCAAAGAAGATGAAAAGTAAGGTGTACAAGACAGTGGTGCAATCAGTACTACTGTATGGTACAGAAACCCAGGCAGTAAAGGCAGAACAGTTGAAGAAGTTAGAGGTGATGGAAATGAAGTGCCTGAGAAGAGTGGTAGAATGCACACTGTGGGACAGACAACGAAATGAGGACATAACAGCAGAATCCAAAGTAGCTCCAATTGCAGAAAAGATCAAAGAAGACAGATTACGGTGGTTTGGGCACATATGCAGAAAAGCAGAAGACAATCTGGTGAGGAAGATTTGGGACAAACAGGAACAAGGTAAGAGGAAGTGAGGACATCCAGCAAAGAGGTGGATGGATTGTGTGAAAGAAGATCTGCGACCGTCAGGCATGAGTGTTGAAGAAGGCAGGAGGGTGGCACTGAATCAAGAGAGTTAGTGACAGTTAACACAATACCCCAACCCCATGTAGAAAAAAATGGGAAAAGGGGATGATGATGATGATGATGATGATGAAGAATTAAAGCTTGGTGCAACCCGTGACTATGGTTTGAATGGCCATTTCTACTGGCCTAGAACTAAAAATAATACATTTTAGGATGTGTTATTTCATACTGTATATTGTATCGTTATATGAATTTTTATGTTTTTACATGTCCTATTTTGTGATGTGTTGTATTTTAACTTTATTAAACTGCTACTAATTAATGTTTTTTTTTTAAGTAAGTTATTGACTTGTGATTGGTTCATACTTTTGCATGTGATAGAATGAGAAAGATATTTAAATTTTGTTTCATGATTCACACATGGTTCTGAAGAAGTGTCTTGTATGATAGGGATGAAAGTGCTAAACCATGGTTTTATTAGTATTATATCAAAGTTCTTTTTAAGTATGCTTGCTTTTATTGTTTTTGTTCTGAATGTTGAAGTTATTTTGGTGTGTTGGACAGCATGGTTTGGAATTGTGGACACTACATGAGCTGTTGTTGGATTGTTTTGTTGGTTTGGTTCTTTGTAGAATAGTTTCTGTGGCCATCTTCTAATAGGTTTTGGAATTCACAGGAAAAACCTGCACTGAGTGTAAAAAATCACTTTGTAGCTTGTTAAATAGCTCCCCCATCTTGGATTGTTTGATTAGCATACAGTTCAACTGGTTATGCTGTAATTAGCATGCCTCGATGTTTACTGTGTTTGCACACTTACTGAATACAAAACAGCGTGCTACCATGTATGCATTACACTGCAACATGCACACGGTTTTAATGCACCATGTAGGCTTTATTGAATCCAGCCATCATCTACGTTTCAGTGATGCGACTTGCAATACAATACTTGCAACTCAACTTTATATGAAGCCCTTTGAATTTACTCTTCAAGGTATTAGAAATAGATGTTACAAAAATAATTTACAAATCACGTTCATCCATATAGTTTTTCTTTCTAAAGTGTTTTAAAAAACAATATAGCTATGTCAAATATTTTGCCTGGCAGCACAAGTTTTCTTTCTAAAAATAAGTTCTGCAAGTGTATAAATGTTCTGCCTCTTTTTTAAATATGTATTTTGTATGCACACCACTAGTGAGTACTTTCTTTAAATCCCTACTGACATTCTAATCATGTATATAAACAATACTGCTGTATTTTCATTTAGCCAAAAAGCAATGATCTACTTGTATTTATCTCAAAGACCACGATCCTACTTTTATAGTCTGCCTTGGTAACTGATTAATTCATGCATGCTCATTTTATCAAAAATTAGTCTTCATCAGTTCTGCATATTGTGAAGTGGCCTTATTTTGGAAAAAGTATTTTTGTTCTATCCCAAGATTCATGTCAAACTCATGAAAAAGGGTTGTAGTTATAAAGCTATAAAGCAAGGAAAAGAAAATGCAACATTATAACTTATGCCACTGAGAACAGCTACGATACTGAACGTGGTGTAATTATTTCAGGTATTTGCATAAAAATACCATAAAACTCCAGGATGCTTTGCAAAAATTAGGTCATATAACATGCAGTGAAGTAAGGTATGTACATATATACATAACTTTACTGATATTTAAATTCTGATGAAATATCAAAAGTGAACGCTGATATTTATCACTGCATGAAAGTATACAGTGGATGAAAAAAAATTCATAAGAATTCATATTTAATTTAGTGTGTCTTAACTTCTAGAAAAAGCTTTTGACAAGAACATTTCTTTCATTTTTTATCAGTGAATGGTATTTTTACCTGTCAGTTTTCCTTATGACTGTGATCATCAAAATTATTTTAGTAAATTAAAATGGGATGTGGTCTTCCATATAATTCTGTTGTTTATAACAAAACTATATTGGTTCTGTAAATCAATTAATATTGTTATATTCCATCCAGGGATTCAAAATCAACACGTTTGCATGCTGTATAACCATAGTGCGATATCAAAACATAAAAGGTAATTTTGTTCCATGAAAAAAGAATACTGTATTGAACCCACTATCTAATCTTGCTTGATTATACATAGTATATGCTTTCCTTGCATGTCACTTTTCTAGAGAAGAAGAGACTTGGAGTGAAACTGATACATCTATTTGAAAAACTAATAATAAATAAAAGACTATTGAACTACAAAACAAAGATCAATGAGAGTTGTATCACAAATCAGTCACCATGGTAAAATTAGAGGGAGCTTTGTTTAATAATAGGCTCATGAATAAAGAATTAGGTTCTACTTGTCCGACAAACAAGCCTGTTATAACATGTCTTCCAAAAGTTGTAATGCAAGACATACAATAGACTACAAGAGTGTCTAATGGTAGATTCTTATACCAGTACATGATAAAGGTACAAATACTGTTAGCTGCACCAGATATTATGTTTAGCTCTTGTTTACATACACGTTCAACTAAAGAATTTATCTCTAGTTTGCCCACGTCATCAAAAACATTTTTCAACTCTGCACATATCATTAGTGGCTGGATATATTCACACTAATGAATGATAATTGAATGTTTACAGATAACTTTCACATACTAAATATTTGTATTATTAAATAAACACATATATTTGTTTGTTTAAATATTCCACAAAAACATAAACATCATATGGAGTGAATATATATTTTATGTCTATCTTTGTCTCTGTCCTATTTTTATCATTTATCAATCGTTTATCTGCACCATGAATCAATGTTCCCAGACATGAATTACGTTAACAAAAAAAAAAAAAAATGAACAAGTTACCAGCTAAATTAAACCTACATAGATAAGAAAAAAGAACACCTACTATCTATATAGTGATATTCAAGAAACAACAAAAAGAGAACAATGGGATTACAAATGGACTTTGAAAGCAAAAGTTAATGTTCTTCTGTCATTATTATAAAATGAGTTCATCTGAATGATAATACAATCAAACGTACAGTTTAAATAAAGTGATGTCAGTGTATCACAAGTAAGCATTCACCGAGTCATAACAACCACATAAATATATATATATATATATATATATATATATATATATATATATATATATATATATATACGGGTCTACTTCAGAAGATCGACAGACCAGTTGATCAACATTCATTTGGCCAACAGCTCATTTGGTCGACAACCAGTATTCAAGGCATTTAACAGGGATTTGACCCCCTCCCCAATGTTGTGCTACCCTGGAGTTGATATATATAGTTAGTGAGGGTGTGGGGGGCACATTTTCATTTAAAAGCATGAAAATACAAGAAAAACTACACATTTTAAATGAAAATAGGTGGGGGGCTTTGCACCCCACACCCACAATGTGGGAAGCTGTGCCCCCCACACTCACCTAACTATATATAACAACTCCAAGGTCGCACAACATTGGGGAGGGAGGCAAATCCCTGTTAAGTGCCTTGAATACTGGTTGTCAACCAAATGAGCTGTCAAACAAATGAATGTTGATCAACTGGTCTGTCCATCTTCTGAAGTAGACTTATATATAAATATATATATATATATATCTATATATATATATATATATATATATATATATATATATATATATATATATATATATATATATATATATATATATATATATATATATATATATATATATATATATATATATATATATATGGTTCTACCTGACATAATCGAAACCCCAGAACACCGACAATGAAATTACCGACACCACATAACTGACAGTGCAAAAACACGAAACCGCACATGCCCGACAACGAAATAACCGACGGTACACAAACACGAAACCTCATACACTGCACACATCACAATAACAACAATCAACAAACAAAACACATCCCTTGTCCAAAAACCACACACACAACACAAGCACACCAAAATCCCTACAAACCCACACTAAACCACACATACACAACTATCTACAACCCTAACCCAAACCCTAACCCTAAGGTCCATCACTATCGCATACTCAGCTAACCTGCACCCTAACCCTAACTCACTTAACCCGCCCCTAACCCAAAGACTATCACTACTGCACACTTACCTAACCCAGTCCCTAACCCAAACACTATCACTACCACACACTTACCTAACCCGCGCCCTAACCCTAACTCACTTAACCCACCCCTAACCCAAAGACTATCACTACCGCACACTTACCTAACCCAGTCCCTAACCCTAACTCACTTAACCCACCCCTATCCCCACAGACCGTCAATATCCACACTTACCTTACTCGCACCCTAAAGTCATTCACTACCGCATACTACTTACACAACCTTTTCCCATGTCGGCATCCTCGGCGTCAGTGTTTTCATCCATCACGTCGGTCTTCTGCATTGTCGATCTTCTGGCGCTCGCAATTCGCTTGTCGGTGTTTTCCGCTGTCGACGATGTCAGGTAGACCCATATATATATATATATATATATATATATATATATATATATATATATATATATTGTTCTAGCTATCTATCTATCTGTCTATTTATATATATATATATATATATATATATATATATATATATATATATATATTATATGTATGGATCTACTTCAGAAGGTTGAAGTTTCAAAACTCTCAACTTAAAATGGCCAAGACCATAAGATCAAAGTTTTGAGATGTCAAAAAAACCTATTAAAAAATAAAGAAATAAAAACAAAAAAAAATGTTTTTGACGTTTTTGCAGGGAGGAAGCCTCCCTGCATCCCCCACATCTCCTACAAAATAAATATACCAACTCCGAGATGGTGGAGGGTAACTAAGGATTTGTATGGGGGAATTAGTTAGGATACTGCTTTTCTTATTGGCAACCTCAATCTAAAAGGGACATGGGGGCCATGTCAGGGGTAGGTTTAGGATTTCCCATCCAGTTGTCAAGGTTTCATTTGAATAGTGTCAGGGATTACATGAATGAGGAGCCTATTCCATATTGCAGGGACCCTTTGGGACACATAACTGTTTCTATAGCGCATTCTTTTTATGTCATAAGTGAAGTTCAGATTCCTGAATCTAATGTTTCTGGTGCTGTTTGTTTTGTGCATGCACAACAGATCCGTCAGGGTTGGTTGTGAGGAAGCCCTGTAAGACAGGCAAAGATAACATCTTAGCATCCTGTAGTAAACTGAATACACAGACAGAACCTTTGAGTGGTCAGTGTAGAATGGAGTATTCATACCCTGAATTCTCCTGGTGGGAAAGCTTTGTAGGCATTTGAAATGTTGCAAGTGTCTGTTTAGATACATGATAAAGGGGCATTGTATCCAATGATAAATCTGACAAGGCCAAGTAGAATAATACTATAACTTCCTTGGACCTGGATGCCATACCCTTACCTATAAGATGGGCAACACAGAATGATTTTCTATCTTAGCTACATGTTTTTTAAAGGCTAGATTGCTGTCTACTTATATTATAATCCCTCACTACTGGTTCAACTCTTATAGGGGTTTTATTGATGGAATATTTAACTTGGATTGACATTTTTCCAAAGGGTATTATAATGCATTGTTTGGCATTGATTTTTAGGCCATGGCTTTGGCATAAGTTGTCTGTTTTAAACCCTCTTGCAAGCTGTCAGCGTCTTGGGGGAAATCTATAGTAGTTCACAGTTTACAGTCATCTGCAAACTTTCTGATCCAGTGGCCTTGAACATTAGCCTTTACTTCCAAGAAGTAGATTCCAGACAAGAGCGGGCCCAGCAAGGAGCCCCAGGGTACTCTGCTAATGATCAGTCTCTTGGTGGAGGTGGTCTCATTTATCCTGCCTTCTTGGGTCCTGTCTGTGAGCCAGCCAGGAATCCAGTGAGTTATGAAGGGATTTATACCTAACTCAGAGAGCTTGTCAACAATTCCTGAGTGGGGTATTGTACTGGATGTCTTGGCTAAGTCAAGATACACAGTAAGCAGTATGCACTGTTTTATCCTCATCTGTTGCCTTGGTGCTTTTCTCTACCAGGATAAGCAGACATGATCTTCCCATAACAAAGTCAAATTGGGAAGAGTCTAATGTATGTAGGTTTCCAGTGTCCTTGTTCATCATTTCCCTGATAATTCCTTCCATGGTTTTGCATATTAGGCTAGTTAAACTGATAAGGCTGTAGTTCCCTTGGTCAGTTGATAGTCCACCCTTGTGGAGAGAAATGACTGTTACAGTTTTCCTTTCTCTTGGAATGTAGCCTGTTTGAAGGCTATAGCTGAAGAGTGCCTCAAGTGGTCCTGATAGGGGATGTTGTCGGGACCCCTGGAGGCAATGTTCTTGGATTTAGTGAGTGCTGCTAATACCTGGATCCTGATAATAGTTGGGGGTAGTATGCTGGGGGGAATATATTTGCTGGAGCTGGGGAGGAGTGTGGGCTGAAGTTTGAGCTGAAATTTTCAGCCAGTAGATTTGCTGTGTCACCCTGATCAGTGAAGATGGTGCCATTCACCACCGGTTCAGCACACTGCTTTGTGTTACCTTTAAGGTTCCAGACATAAAGGAAGAAGGCCTTGTAATTTTCCTTGGCCTGCAAGGCTATCCTGTCCTTGTTGTTGGCCTTGTTGTACTTAATTAGACCTCTTAGTTTATTGTCTACTTACGTGTTATCGCAACCAGACTGAGAACCTGGCATAACTCCTGATGTTATCGTGAACTGAAGGTTTTGTAAAGTGAAAAGGGGTGTGTGGACCAACAATCAGCACTGTTTCACCTTGTCTGTGAAGCAGGAACAGGAATTTGTTTCAAATTCGTCTTCCTGGGGAATTGTCCTTTAGCGCCGCAAATTAATACAAAATGAAATGAACAAGGCAGATGAAAAAAAATGCAGCAGTTTTTACATTACCAAGCACACATTATTCCCCAGTCAAAAGGAGTCAGGATTTTGTTTACTCTTTCTGAATGTTCCCACAGGAAAACAGATTACCACCAATACTCAACTCATTGCAATGCATAAAAAGACATGAATTTTACCCTGTCTTGAGCCGAAGCCTGTAAGACAGGATCGCCATGCTGTAAAACACCAAAAAATAACCCTTTCAAAAGAAGACATGAAAGCATAGAAGAAAAGTCTTCCATGTCTTGTTTCAGCCCTACATAAAGTCACAGCTAAAAGAAATGGGTAAAAATGCATATGTAAAGAACCACAGTACTGACAAGCCTGAATATCCGGTGTCACAGTCAAGCTGGTACTGTATGCCTTAACCAATTCTTACCTTCACTCATGGCAGTAAAGGACACAACCCGGAAGGAGGAATCTGGCCATTATTCCTGTCCCTGTTGCAGAACCGAATTGATAGATAAGTAATTTGGACTTTAAACATCCCTTGCCAGTGCAGGATAAACTACTTTCACAATAACTGTAGGAACTATGGCAACTTAGAAATCTGGTTGCAATAATACCTAAGTACCGTTTCTTATTTAATTGTAACAGAGAGAACTTGTCTTTAAGACAGTTGTTTTTCCTGATTTTGGCCATGAGTTTTCTTCTTTTATTATATACCTTGTTTAGATGAGGATTCTACCGTTGAGGTTTGTTTTTAGTGTTTAATTTGAGTTTACTTCTGTTAGGGATGTTAGCTTCTATGCAGCCATTCAGATGGTTGTATAGGGACTCTGTAAATAATCCTGCAGAGGTAGCTGTTGTCTCAGGGTTAGGGAGACCCTTGAATTTTAATAAACAGTTACTTAATTTCAGTTTGCCTTAGAAGTATAGTTCCTAACAGTTAGTGGTTTGGCTCGGTTTTCTGAGTTAATTTGTACTTCAAAGGAGACAGCTTTGTGATCCAACCAAACTTGACATAGGGGGTGGTGCAACGCTCTCCAATGTTGATGAGTACCGGATCCAGTATGTCTGACTCCTTGGTTGGGATTTGCAATATCTGTTCTGGGGTGCTTGTGTTAATAAAGTCCATGAAGTATTGTGCCTGTAAGTTTTTAAGTGATAGCAATTAACCAGAACTTAAGGTACTACTGGCAGGAAGTACCATACTTCCTTTGGAAAGGGACCTGGGTGGAGTAAGTATCTGTGCACATATCTTGTCATCTAGTGTATAACACTATAATGATGTAAAAAGGGAAAGTACCATGAAGTGAGAGTTGGAACACATCACCATATTACACAGAGTGTACTTGAAATCAATAGTGAGGCATCATTGGAATGTACCATGCAGAGTATGTGTAATGGTACATACACATACTCTGCATGGTACATGGAGAGTAAGAGTATGTGTAATGGTACATACACCATATGACCAGGAAGCATCGTATCTCACCAGCAATTTTATATATACATATATATATATATATATATATATATATATATATATATATATATATATGGATTCCTATTACAAGAACTAAAATTCACTACTTCGAACTTGTAATAGGAAACCTCACTTCTGCGAAAGTTCACTTTAACGAAAGTGAACTTTTGTGTAATTGCACTTCACCGAAAACACCACAGCACAGTGGAGGACATAAAAACAAGCTATGTCCTCCACTATGGTGCGATAGTCACAGACCATAGGGTTAGGGCATGGGTTAGGGTAAGGGGATAGTTAGTAAAGCTATCCCCTTACCCTAACCCATGCCCTAACCCTAAGGTTCGTGACTATCGCACCATAGTGGAGGACATTGCTATGTCCTTCACTGCGCTGCAGTTGTCACGGACCTTAGGGTTAGGGCATGGGTCATGGTAAGGGCTATCCCCTTACTATGACCCACGCCCTAACCCTAAGGTCCGTGAGTACTCTGCGGAAGTTCAGTACAACACCCGTTTGTTGTACTGAACTTCGCGTAAGTGCGCTTTCGACTAAGTGCACTTTTGCTGCAGTGAGCATTTCATGCACTATTTCAAATTAGTGAAAATTCAATCTAGTGTATGGAACCCATATATATATATATATATATATATATATATATATATATATATATATATCACAGCTGAAATTCACAATAGTGTGTACAGCCAACTATATACTCATTGTGACATGTGTCTCTTCTGTCCCATGAGGTGTTTATATAAGGAAAAGAAATGCACATTTTTAATATTTTTGTGGTGGCCAGTAGCAGTTAGCAATAGAATAGCCTACAATCAGCTTGCATACAAATTTGATGCATAGGTCTCTGCTATTCTGCCTCCTGACTTGTGTGCACACCATCAGAGTACTTTCTAAAGAGGTCAGCATATTTTTGACACTGTTCCATGCTCATGCAGGAACTAGTGCCTGAACTAATGTCTTCCACTCTGGTGTACCCACTGATGTAAAGGATTTCATAGGATCATAGGATCATAGGATCATAGGAGATTACTTAGGCTATGGCCCTGTGGTCCTTACAAGCCTAGCCAAGAGTTTATCCACAAAAAGGAAACCTCAATAAGCACCTGTCACCCCTGTTAATGAGGGACACAGGTAGAACCCCTGGGACAAATTTGTGGTTTCCCATCCACTCATCTCGGTTGAGCTTGAAGAGGGTCAGTGGCATACTTTGTTTGACATGTATGGGGAGTCTATTCCTGAGACAGTGCAGTCTCTGGGAGACAAACCTGTCTCTCCAGTAGGTTTTGTTAATGTCACATATCAGATTTAGGCCTTTTGATCAGGTAATGCGCAAGTAGTTAGACTTATGGATATAGAGCATCTCTAGTAGACCAGGGTCTGAGATTGCCTATGTGGACAGGTTCAAATCACTATCAGTCTACTCGGTATCATACAGATAACCTCTGAACAATCTGTATGATACTGAGTAGAGTGATAATGGTTGATCCTGTCCACATAGGACAGGTGTTGGAGGCTATGGATTCTCTTTGTGAGGTACTTCTGTGGCCTTTCCAGTTGCTGCAGGTATTTGGAGAAGTACATATCAAATGCAGCCTTGTACTCAATTACTGGTGTAATGAGGGGGGAGGAGTACAGAGAGGTAATAACCTCTTTTTTTTCTGGATGCAATTCTTTTACTTATGAGATGAACCAACTAAAAGGATTTTCTGACCACTGCCGCTACACGATGGTCGAATGTGAGATTGTTGTCAAACTGTGTGCCCAGGTCTCTCACCACAGGTTGTGTGCTTAGGGGGTTGCCTTTGATGTGGTAATCAGTAGAGGCTGTGTTGTTGCTGAATGGTATGATAATACATTTTTTTGTGTTTAACTTAAGGCCATGACTTTGGCACCAGTTACTTGTAGCTGTGAGACACTCTTGCAGAATGTTAAAATCATCTGGGGAGTCTATGACAGAACCCAACTTACAGTTGTCTGCAAACTTGATCAGCCATAGGCCTTTTGTCTTTACCTGAACTTCTGAGAAGTAGATGCCAAATAGTAGGGGTCCTGGGACAGATGCCTGGGGAACACCACTATTGACAGGTCTGTTGTCAGAGGTGGAGATACCTATTTTGCTCATGTGGGTCCTATCAGTGAGCCAGTTGGCCACCCACCTGAAAAGATAGGGATTTCTACCAAGTTGTGTTAACTTTTCAATGATGCCCAAGTGGTGGATTGTGTCAAATGCTTTGGCCAAGTCACAATAAGCTATATGTACTGACTTTCCCTCATCCAGTGCCTTGATAACAGTCTCAAAACAGTCAACCAGGTTCAAAAGGCAGGATCTGCTCTTGATGAATCCAAACTAGGTGGGGTCAAGTGCTTGGAGACTGCCTATGTCCTTGTTTATGAGGTCCATAATAATACGCTCCATGGCCTTACAGATCAGACTTGTCAAGCTAATGGGGCAATAGTTTCCAGGGTCAGTAGTGGCAGCACCTTTTTGCAAAGGGATGACAAGGACAGTTCTCCATTCTGCTGGAATGAAGCCTATACTTAGGCTATGGTTGAGTGCTCAGTGGTAAGGCTAGTTCTTGTTGGAAATGGTGCAGAATACAGCCTGGGATACTATCAGGTCCCATAGAAGCTGTGTACTTTGCCTTGCATAGGGCCTTAAACACTTGATCTATGGAGATGTGACATGTGGGACAAGTATCGGGGATGTCAAATGGGCCTTTCGGGGTAGACAGGGGGGTGAAGTTTGCACTGAACTTATCTGCTAGCAGGTTGGCTAAATCAACAGGATCAGTATAACTGGTACTGTTATGAACTAATTTGGAACAATCCTGGGCTTTGCCATGGAGGTTCCTGACTTAAATGAAAAAGGCTTTGTGGTTAGCCTTTGTTTTGGAGGCTAGTTTTGATTCATAATTGGCTTTGGACGCTTTCATTAGTTGTCTAATTTGCTTGTTGAGGCTAAGGAGGGAGTTTTTCCAATTTGGAAATTTGTGCCTTTTTACCCTTGGACAACAGTTTCTTCCTTTTGTTGTAAAACCTGTTGATAGACGTCTACCAGATAGGTTTGGGCTTCCTTGAGGAGCAGTTGGATATGGCTGAGTCCATGCAGTTGTACAGTTGCTTGTATACTGCACAGGCATGCTGTTCAGTATATTTATTACCCTGAAATTATTTATCTGGAAGCTGCTTACTGACAAAGTTGTCCATATGTCTAAAAAATAAACTAGCCTTTTGACTGCCTTATTCTGATACATTTTTCTACAAATGGCACTGTTGTGACTGTCCTTTGCCTGCAAGGTTATCCTGACCATAGTAGATATTCTGGAGGCCTTTTTTTTTTATTTTTTGCTTCCTTACCTCCATGCAGCTGACAATCGGGTGTCACAAATTCTTTTCCCCATTCTGAGTCACCCTGAACTCAACCCAAGTTGCATCCAGTGATTGTGTCGTAGCCTTGACCCCATCATGACAGCCTTATGAGCTCCGTGATGGCTTTCTATTGAAGGTACATGCATGATTCCACATATGTGCAACCACCTGCCCAGGTGCTATACTGCTTGGTTTGTGGATTAACCACAATCTTAATGTTATTACTGCACTGAGTCTAGATGACCTTCCTGGCTCTGAGATGAATGAACCATTGTTGGCTGGTTACCTCTGCCTTATTCACCCAGTCCCTTTAGAGATCATTCCACTAGTTGAACACACGTTGTCTATGACCCAGTCAGGGCTTTATCCCTCTGTGCTGCACTGGTTATGCTTTTGATTCAAGTCATATGTTTTAAGGTGTGTGAATACAGAGGGCACAGGAAGGGCAACTGGACAGGTAGATAAATGCTGCCATTCACTGCATAGCTGGCCATAATTTGTGAAAGCAAGCATGCAGCACCTGGCAGCACAACCACAGAGATAAACAAATGAACCTTATTTGCAGTACTGTAAGTGGCACAACATATGTATTTCATGATGTCATATGTGCAGATTATGACACTAGTATGTGAACCACAAAAGCTAGCCTAATGTGGTGCATTTACTGTGCCAATTTTTATTTCCTGATGATAGGTGATATGCATCACAGTTTTCATATGCCATCATAGTATCATGCAATGCAGTCATCTGTGCCAGCTGCAAATTCACCTGTATGATATTGCAATGGTACTGTTCACAGCACCATGTACTGCAAGTTGCAGAATTTCATAGCATCAATATAGCAAGCCTCTTTACATCTCAATATGACTTGGTATGCCCTAGTCTTATGGACTATGTGTAATAGATGCCAAGGGATTGCTCGTATACAAATATATACTTCAAATAAGCGAAAACCCATATAGTCAAATACAAATTATCCAGACGAGATTACCAAAACTGAAGAATAATGAAAATTTAAAATAGCAAATAACACAAAATCGAAAACCGCTGCCAAATCTGTAGTACCACTTTAAATAGTTAACCAATATCAAACCTACTACCTAGCACTCCCAAATCGTAACAGGGGCCTCCACAACCCCTGCACCCCCCACACCCCCTGCAACTTAAATGTACTAACTCCTAGATTGCACTGCATTCAAGAAAAGGGTAAACACCCACAGCATGCCCACATCTGCATGAGAACCGCCCGTTGCAGTACGCATGTTCAGCATCAATGATCTTTTTTCTATGCTGCGACTTACGGAAAGTAAGTAACCTCTTTTCAATTATCTGACATTTGCTATTTTAAATTTCCATTGTTCTGCATTTTCAGTAATCTTGTCTCAGTAATTTCATATTCGACTATATGGATCTTCATTTATTTGAAGTAGACCAATATATAATAATACTGAAAGACCAAAATGTTGAAGACCACAATGTCAAAAAATCTAAAATAACAAATCTTTCTATAGCATGAACCAGAAAATGAGTGTTTACATAGGGTCGTGCAAGGGTAATGCTGGTCTTAATTATTAAAATTATTAAAATTATCAACACAAATTATTCAGTTTTTGCAACCCATTTGTTATTGCAAGTATGCTGTTTAAAATGTCTGTGTTCTAACTCTACTGTTTAGCATTTTTCTTATAAATGCTATGCACTGTCCAGATACCTTCAGCTAAAAGGATGTTTTAGGTTGATCTCTGCTCATAACTTACAATTGCTTGTTATTTGTCTGTTGTCATAGTAGCATCATTTCATATGGTACTCTTGCAAACATGTGAAGTCCAATCTAATGGTGAACGCAACATGCAGCAGTAGATATTCTGGAATCCTTCTTTTGAGATGCATTGGTAATCTCCTGTATATTTGTACAGATAGATGAATCTTATCTGCACATGGTAACTTTCACTGTGTAATAATGTGAGTATGTCACGTCTCTACATTTATTTTATTTTATTTACTTATTTATTTCACATTTGTTTACCGGGAAAGTCTGACTTGGAACAGAATCAATTTTTCAATGGAGGCCTGGGGAGAAACACTCCAGACCCATGTCTTTCGAAAGGATAATGCATAGTTCCTCAAACTCAGTATTGGATACTCATACATGTTTCTGCAACCTCAGCAGCAGGAGGTGTAAAATAAATTTGCAATAATCTGTCCAGGCAAGATGTCACAGCTCTAGATGCCATGATACAATGCTGATGCATTTCATATGAGTGTATTATGGCATTCCGTGGACATTTTGTGCATACTTTGTGAATTTCTTCACTACTGCATTCACAAATGTGTAGTAGATTAGCAGTGATGTCAGTTTACAAAGGCCTGTGCATCTTTATAGCTGATACAGAAATAACAGTAGGCAAGCAGTCTATTAACCAAATTAAACTATGTATTTCTGCTTATTTATGTAGTTCTTGTACATGATGCATCGCGACTGCGATGAACTGATTGTCTCTCTTACTTTCGACAGTCTGGTAGCATCCATGGCTGATCATTAGACTGTGTTATCTGGTTGTAGTTACACTGCAATGCATATCTGTATGCAGCAGCAGAAATCACTCCTGGATGTAGGCACTGCCATGGCTCTGCATATGCCAAAGAGGTGGTTAAGTGTGGTTTAATGTCTGCAGTGTCTGTTTGCTTGCTCCCTTAAACTTAGAGACAGGTATGGTACACAGCAGTAGTACTGACATCAGTGATTCAATGTAACACATTATTCTATTCCTGAAGCTAGTGTAGTCTCTGTAATTACAGGAAAGCAGTCTATACAATCAGTAATCAATGTATGTATTGTGTTAGTATACAGCTTTATATATATATATAAGTTATGTTTCAATTTAAGTATGCATCTCCTGTTCATTCTGGCAATCTGTATGCATGGTAAATGTACACATTTGATCAAATGGTCCAGTTTATTACTAAGTGTGAGCCAAGGAAAACATTAGGATGCTCTACAACATTGTCCAGAACTGGTGGGAGACTAGCAATGTCCTTCATTAAGTAAAATTTCCTCACATATCTCCAGTGAAGTTTGTGACTACCCAGTCATCCATAGTTGTTTTAAATTTTGCTAGGAAAGTAATCTGTTTACATCTTTGTACTTCCTGTTATGCTTAAAAATGCACCTGTAACTAACAGAACCTTGCAGCCCTGGGTAAACATTTGCATTGCAGCTTATTTGCCATTCACTTCTCTAAATTCTAAGTCATCATCTTTATTTACTTTGTAATTTACCCAAATATGGGCTGCTCAATGTTTGGAGACTTTTGCCATAGGTTCGGAGAGACTCTGCTGAAATCCAAACCGTCCACTGCTAGAATAAAAAAAATAAGTACTTTTTGAGTTTCCCTTGCACTTTGCTGACTGTATTTTATCATCTAGCTTCCTCGTTTTGCTGATTTTACTGTATTTTCTGCATTAAAAAAAAAACTGTTCTGTTACTTTAAGTAGCTAGCACATAACATAGACTAGATTCAGATCTGCTGAATCTAGACTGTATTGTAACACTTGAACACTATTCCAGCCATCTTACAATAGGAGGGCCCTGTCTGCACCCTTATGGCAGAAGTGTGTAGTCTGAGCCTCATCTGAGTTGGAAATTACTGGAGGAAAGCTCATTGTGTACTTTCTCTTTGGTAGTTTAGTTTAAAAGTGTTTATTCTCATTTCTGTTTAAGACTCAGGTTTATGTGTACCTGCACACCACACAGTGGCCATTAGTGGTACCCTGTACAGATGCAAATGCCTTGAAAGACAGTTTTCTTCTACACATCTGTTAGTGGAACCTTCCCAAGCGTCCCTGCTGCATTACGGGCAACTCAGTTGCACACTGAGAAGTGTTGCCATAGTTGCCTCCCAGCCTCCAATAGCATAAGCCCTTTTATTAATACTAGAGGAAAATCTGGTCAGACTAGCTCACTGACCATTCATAGTTACAGTAAAAACCTGCCCTAATGGATGGTCTGTTTCCAACATTTCTCCAGCCATCCTGATTGACATGGGCATCCTGAGGCAATGTAGCAACTGCCACATGTATACTGACAACCACTTACTGTTAAAACAAATACAATATGTGAGAAATGTACTTACAATATGGATTTGAAATCAATTCTTTCATGTAGCAACAAACCGGACATCAAACAGGTTGTCAGCACACACACATTACCTCTCGCACAAAACAAAGTCACAACACATAAACCCACATACACAGAGGTACTCAATAGAAGACTACCAAAAGATCAGAGGCATCCAAAGTGCAAACCACGTGTACACACTGCAACGTAAATAGAATCTATTGCACATAATAATGCACACACCAAGGTCTCAGCAAATAGGCCCATAAGGCAAAATACCAATGTTCTGGTCATAGGCAGCTCCATAGTAAGACACACAGATGTCCCTTTTACCAGGCTGGACAAGGAGAAGATCATGGTCGGCTGCCTGTCAGGTGCCAGGATCCATCAAATCACACATGAATTCAAGTCACTCAACAACAATTACCGTTATGACTATGTCATAGTACATGTAGGGGCGAATGACTTGAGTCATACCTCTCTAGACTATATGAAGAGAGACATGACTGAACTTTCAGATTATGTGTCCAAGAAAGATGTGTCCCTAGCCCTAAGCAGCATTCTACATTCACCCATGATGATGCCACAATATA
Organism: Protopterus annectens; assembly: GCF_019279795.1. NCBI lineage: Eukaryota > Metazoa > Chordata > Ceratodontiformes > Protopteridae > Protopterus > Protopterus annectens. The sequence goes on from NC_056735.1 coordinate 1,906,425,595, forward strand.
GACAAACAATTACTGACTTCAACAATTGGTTTAGCTTCTGGTGTTAGTCCAGGGGGATCCAGTATATGTCAGCATAGGAAGACATAGTTAACAGACCACACTGCTTTGTCTGAGATGGTCTCCACCTGTCTCCTCTACACTTTTGGATACTGGCAAAAATGCTTGCCTGCCCCATAGTGCCTTTTTTAGGCAATGTCAGAATAACAAAATTCCTGACGTAAGAAAATCCACTCTAGACAAAATCAAGGTTATGCTACTTAATATTAGGAGCCTAAACAGGAAACTGCACTTCCTGGAAGCAGTCCTCACCATGGAAGATGCTGACATCTGTGCAGTCACTGAGACATGGTTCAAGGCTGCAGAGAGCACCCCAGTCTTGCAAGGCTACAATGCTTTCCACATGTTCAAACCCCAAAACAACATGAAAGAAGCAAAGGTGAAGGTGTATCCATCTTCATTAAAACCAAATGCACCTCGAGACTGGTTAAACCATATGACTCTCTTGAGCTGCTCCAGGTCCAGCTAGCTATAGGTAAAACACCCCCACGTCATAGCTAGCTACAGGTCCCCCACCCTGAACCAAGAGAAGCACACCTCCTACCTGGACTTGCTAGAGTCACTCACTATACAACCAAACACTTTGGTCATGGGAGATTTTGACTATCCTTCTATCGACTGGGCAACATACATGAGCATAAACATGCTCACCCTAAGCTTCCTGGACTTTGTCAATACAAATTCCCTGGAACAGTTAGTCTCCACCTCCACAAGGGGCTCTAGTGTCCTGAACATGGTACTCATCAATATGGGTAGCCACTGCACTACCTTCTGTGTGTTGCTCTCCCTGATAATGTCAGACCATAAATCTGTTTAGTTCAAAGTGATAATAAGTCCTGACACCCCCACAGGACCAAAAAAATTGAAAAATTTCTCCAAAGCAAACTACAGTCTACTAAGTGATAGTATAAAAAGTTTCAAACTCCCTGCTAACATAGCCAGCAATGACTCCTATGCAGAGGAGTACACGGATGCTCTCTACAACCAATTAACCAACTGTATAGAATCAGCTGTACCTGACTAGATCAAAACTAGGTCCTCCCAAATTAACAAGCCACCCTGATGGACCACAAGTATAAATAGGTTATATAACAAAAGGAAGAAACTGCTATCTAAGAAAAAGAGGGAACTTACTCAGCAGAGGAAGAATACCCTCTACAGCTTGATTAAGCAAATCAGATATCTTGTGAAGTCCTCTAAAGCTAGTTATGAGGCTAAATTAGTATCCCTAGCTAAGGATAATCATAAGGCATTCTTTAACTATGCCCAAAATCTGAAAGGGGTACACTATGTGCCGAACTTATAATGGATGGTACCACTCATACTTAACCTAAGGAAACTGCCAACCTGATAGCTGACAGATCTGGTGCAAACTTCACCCCCTGTCCCCACCAGCCATACCCCAAAGCATACCTGACACCAGTCTTCAACCTAGTATCTCCAAAGAGCAGGTCATAACCACACTCTCCAAGGCCAAAAACACAGCCTCTACGGGATCAGATAACATCTCAGGCAATCTAAAACAAGACTTAGCTTAACCACTTGGCAGTCTCTTTAACCATAGCCTGAGCTCTGGCTTTGTTCCAGCATAGTGGAGAACTGCAACAGTAATCTCATTGCGCAAAGAGGGTCTATCAATCGACGCTGGGAACTATAGACCCACAATTCTAACCAGCCTTATCTGCAAGGCCAAGGAAAGAATCATTATGGATCTTATCAACAAGGACATAGTTGACCTTCAAACTCTTGACCCAACACAGTTTGGCTTTGTTAAAGATAGATCATGCTTATTAAACCTGGTGAACTTCTTTGAGAATGTCACCAAAGCCATGGATGAAGGCAAATCAGTACATATTGCCTGTCTAGACTTGCCCAAAGCTTTCATTACAATCCACCACTCAGGTATCATTGACAAACTCTCCCAGCTGGAGATTAATTCGTACATTACTAGATGCGTAGCCAGGTGGCTCACCGACAGAATGCATACTGTCAAATTTGAGGAGTCCACCTCTACCAGTAGAACATTTACCAGGGGTATACCGCAAGGATCCATGCTGGGCCCTCTAATGTTTGGAATCTATTTCTGGGAAGTCCAGATGAAATTAGATGGCCTGTGGCTAACCAAGTTCTCTGATGACTGCAAACTGGTTGCATTGAGTTTCCGAATTAAGTTAACATATTACAAAAGGGGATAACACAGGCAAATGTTTGGTGCCCATACCTATCAACTGTACAGATTTTTGCAGAATGTCCAGATTTTTGTCTCATATTTCTGGCCTGTTTCTCATAAAATTATGGTTTTCTGGCAAGTCACTAGCAAATAATTGAGGATTAAAGTCAGAAAATAATGACAGACATTTAAAATTCAGATGTCATGCCTTTCAGGAAATTCATGCTAATGCAAAACCTGTTTTTCTATCATCTTTCCAAGTTTGTAAGAGCAATATCTAAAAATTGTCCCTATTTTTGGGGATTTGTTCCCCCATTATCTATGGCTTTGTCCAGATTTCTTATTTTGAGAGGTTGAGAGGTATGTAATGGTGTCAAAGCCGTGGACTAAAACGAAATGCAAAAAACTGCATTATTATCCCCTTTGGCAAAGAGGAAGTCCCTGCAAATTGCAATATTGGCAGCACCCCCCCTAAGCCATACCTCTCAACCTCTCAAAGTAAGAAATCTGGACAAAATCTTAGATAATGGGGGGATAAATTCCCAAAAATAGGGACAATTCCTAAATATTGCTCTTACAAACTTGGAAAGATGATAGAAAAATAGATTTTACATTAGCATGAATTTCCTGAAAGGTATGAACCTGAATTTTAAATGGCTGTCATTATTTTTTTACTTTAATCCTCAGTTATTTTCTAGTGGCTTGCCAGAAAACCACAATTTTATGAGAAACAGACCAAAAATATGAGGCAAAAATCTGGAAATTCTGCAAAAATCTGTACATTTGAGAGGTATGCTAAGCTCAAACCCAGTGGTGTGAGATTTGGGAACACGGGTTGATAGCAACCTAAACTTCGATCACTATGTGTCTACAGTGGTAAGGAAAGCCTTCTATGTTGTGCATCTCATACATAAGGGCATCTCATCCAAGACTAAGGATGTTATAACTCCTCTCCACTCCACCCTCATCAGACCACTAATAGAGTACAATGCTCCTTTATGCATGCATGTACCTCATCAGACATCTGCAGCAGCTGGAGGTATCACAGAGGTTTCTCATCAAGAAAATTCAGGGCCTCCAAAACATGACCTACATGGAAAAACTGAAAGCCCTGTCACTGTTCTTTGTATCCTCCAGGCTTTTGAGATTTGACTTGTGCCTGGCCTACAGAGAAGTCTCTGAACCTGCCCTAATGGAAATGCTGCACGGCCAAAAATCAAATGGAACAAGTGTCACTCGCTCCAGGGATCTCAACCTAGTCTGTGGCATCAACAGAACATGCTGGAGAGACAGATATGGCTCCCAGAGATTGCTCTCCTCTGAAATAAACTCCCAATTCATGTGAAGCAGAGCTTCAACATGACCCTATTTAAGCACAACCTAGACAACTGGACGGGAGACCTTAAATTCATCCCGGGGTGGCAATTATGTCCTTCATGGACAGGGACAGTCAGTGCTGATCATAGACTTGACCTGCAAATAAAGACTATCTGACCATGGTCAATTACCAGACACTGGTATAACATGGCTTGTACTGTAAAGGCCCTGGGGCCATTAGCTTAGTAACCTCCTATGAACCTATGAATATACATTTCTTGATTTTCTTACATTTCTGTCTGTGTTTATATAAAGCATTAACTTAACTTTTGGTTTTAATAGCATATTTATGCTCATAAATACAATTCTGCAACATTTTATTCATGTTATCTACATAAAATGCTTCACACCTAGTACAAGGAATATAAGCATAGGAATGACCATATCGAAACATGAATAACTGACATGCAGTAAAGCAGAACATGTTTCACATTTCAGACAGAAAAAGAAAAATCATAGTGAATTATAGGTGCAGGATTTCAGACTGTAGGGGTCAGACAGCACTGCCTGTCATTTGGTATATTATGGTTTTCAAATGCCTAGTACTACATTGCAGCATATAAACATACAGAGCATTCTTAAAGGAAAGGAAAAGATTTCTGGTTTCAATCCATAAGGAAAGATGATCACAGAATGTAGTATATCCCTGTAACTATGAAATTAAGTCCAGCACAAAGGTACAAACCTAATCAGTGTTAGGCTTTATAACATCAAGAGATGGAATAGTAGACACATGTATAAGTAAAGTGTAGCTTGTAACATACACTAACCATAAGTATGTATGGGTAGAACAAAGATGATGTCACAAATGGCATAAGTAGACACAGCAGCACAGTTGTTATAAAACGCTGTTGCCTGTGCAGCAAGATGCAATGAAGTACTGTGGTTCTAGAATTTGACACTATGATGTGGCATGCCAGTCCGATGTGTATGGTGTAGTTTGCTGAAATGGTGCACATGGTTTAGAACTTTTTTCTATACTGGTACAGCCAGACATATCTATAGGAAAACATACATGCCAAAGGAAGATTGCATTTGGTAGGGAGATGAAAGGACAACACTGCAAGAGACAACCGCACACCAAACCACAAGCTTGGGATGTTTGGACTTTGTCAGTTTTCTAGAATTTGCAAAATAGATGAGCACTTTTCCAATTTTCCATTTGGTAACATTTTACTAAACATTGCTTTTCTCTGATGTGTTTTGCCACTGACATGTCAAACACAGACAATTGTACTCTCTGTTAAATTCTTGCTTATTATGAATCATTCTGTAGTCTCCATACCTTAGGGTAAAGAAAATCACCTTGCTGCAAATTTTCATTTTCATTTTTACAATTAAGCTATGCTGGAATCACTGGATGTCCCACTCCTAAGCATAATTTAAGGGATGCACTGGTCAGGTTCAATCGTGTTAACTGGCAGCTTAAAAATAATTTCCCAAAATGCTAGAATATGATCAATCAAGATATCTTTCTTTAGAAGACTATGAAATTCCCACTGTTACCAAAACTTTCCATTACAGTAAGCTCTCAGTTAAACAGAACTCAAGCAACTGGCAAAAAATATTGAAGAAATACTGTACAATTTTCATGTGTTGCACTTTCTGTTTTCCCCCCACAGAAACATATTTTACATTTTCAGAGTTTTAGAGTTTTGAAAAAGAAGACGGGAATAAATCCCCTCTCTCCCCAACCTAAAAACAAGTCAAACCAAACAAATAGTATAGGGTACAGTAATCATCAGGCCTATTTTTAATAGTAACTTTCAAGCAACCAGAAACTACAGTTATCTGGCATCTACCAATCCCCATGGGTGCTGGTTAACTGACAGTTTGCTGTACTAAAATGAGTGTTTTCCAATGATTTTCTTTATTGTTAGACACTCTACAAAAGGCTATTTAAATAAATTCATGATTAGCTTCTGTAATTTGGTTTCTAAATTGACCAGAATTTCATTCATTAAAGTATCAGCTCAAAATAAAGAGGTGGATTTCAATTACCCAAATTATGTTGCCATTACTTAATTCCTAGGTCATTTTGGTTATTACAGATTCTGTGTAGCCTACTAAATATTGATTCTTAAATGGAATAAAATATGGTCCAGTCCTTTTTGTAACATTGATTGTAACACATTCTTCACCTTTTCTAGGTACTGGGGAACTTAATTGTCTTCAGTGACATATATTATTTTTACAACCAATAAAAAAATCAAAATTGGCTTGAATAATTACATTAAAGATGTTATCCAGCTTGCCTAGCCATTGTTGAATAACTTACTATTTTATATGGATGTCGCACAATTCACAATCTTTTCCCTAATGAATTTGCTAACTTAAGCAAGTTATACATAGTTTACATGTACTTACAGATATTTTCATCTCCAGTAGAGCTGTGTGATTATTCGTGTGTGTGTATATATATATATATATATATATATATATATATATATATATATTGTTAAAACAAATGTTTTTTGCTTCAAAACCCATTTATTCTACAAGTAACTTGATTGTAAAAGTGTAGCCAGAAGTAGTGTTATTCTTATTTGTGTAAAGCAGATACCAGGTTGAACAGTAATAATCTATGGTTTAAGCTGTGACATTGTTTCCAGACTTTTGCTCTCTTAAAATAAACTGTTTTTATAATCAACTTAAGATGATTTTTATATTTTACAATTTTTCTGGTATTGCTAACTTAAAGAAGAGCTCTGAGTATTTATAATTAATAATGTTAAAACTTTCAGACATACTAAAGCAATTTGTCTTTTATGTCTACAAGCTGCTTTAGGCTCTTGGAATAGTACAAAACCAAAACAAGCCAGAAGTTTAACATCCACATTTTTAATAGGGTAATGATATTAAAAATTTGGATGTTGAACTTTTGGCTTGTTTTGATTTTGTGTTAATTTGATGCCACCTGGAGTTCTTCATTTTTCAAGGAAGTTTCTTCTGATTTTGTCTGCTCTTGGAATAGTGTTAGCAGTGTGGATAAACAAATTCCTTTAGTGATGCTTATTTCTTCATAAAACAGTAGACTCTGTTAAAAAATATATCTGTTTCAACATTTGCTTCTGCTATATTAAAATACCTAATTACTCATAGGTTTATCAGTCAAATACTGGAAATATTTATTGAATGCAATAAAGCTTGGAAGTTGTTATACCAAATGTTAAGCGATGCTGTCCTTCTTCTGTTTTTTGGTGTCTTTTAAAGTATTATGCTTGAGATTTGAGTACCTGTTTTGTGACAAGGGTAGATTCAATAATTTTCATTGACTGTTGCAGTACCTGCCTAACATGTTATTCCCATTTCCCAGGATTTAATAAAATCCTTGCAGTTGCAGGCACTGTGTAGAGCCTACATGGACTGTATCCATGTACATGGCAACAGTCCCTCCTCGGCAGCACAACATGCATATTAATGATGGCGCACTGCCGAAGGAGAGCATAGGAAAAGGGATATTGGATCAGTGTTGGGAGAAGTGTAGAGGCTATCCATGGTTGTGGATGCATACAGAGTGAGGCTCCCTGTAATGCTCCCCACTACTGTTGAAATGCCGTGAATTGGTTCAAATGTGTAATATTTTATTTTAATTTTTCTTTCCTTTTTTTGTATGATTGCACAGTGGGGTGTACAGCAATGCCAAGCTGTGCTCACATATAGACAGCTGATACCTACCAGACATCTAAAAATAGAAACCAGATGTCATTAATTATCACAATTAAATATTTTCTCATTTTAATTTTTTTCTGTTTCTGTTTTTTTTTTTTAATTGCTGTTTGAACTGCATGGTGTGGAGTTCTGCAGTACTGAGTGGTGCTCACATATATGTAGCCAACAGTTGCTAGACAACTAAAATAGAAACTGGATGCAATTAATTAGGTATATCTGGATCTATTTAGGTGCATTTGTGTGGCATGCCATCATGCTTAGCAATGCTAACAGGTAGTCCAGTAGTATATGTCAAGGTATAGTAGTTTTCATAATGTCCAAGTAGCTAAATGGGTTGAGATACAGCTTAATGCTTAGTAGGTCCTGGGTTTGAGTCCATAGCAGTGATAAGATGTTTGTGATTCTATTTATTATATATATGTAATTTTAAAAACAAATTTGTGAAAAATGGCAATGCTGCACTTTGCTGAACAGTGCTTAAGCATGCCAATGGCTACTTTTGTTTGTGCAGTGCTAAGCTTAGCTAAAACCCTGGTTGTCCCAGTTTTCATGAAGCTTAGCTCTGCTTAGCTTTTTTGCATGATGCTAAGCAATGCAGTGCAATTTTGAATGTTGCTCCAAGATGTGTAAGGGTGGGAAAACAGCAATGGGCAGGAATTCAGCAACAGTCTTTGGAGTCTAATCAACTGGTGATATGGCAGGTGGTGCTGGTGAAAGTGTGCACTTTTGGGTGCAGATATTAAGTGTTCAGTAGTCCATGGTCTTTTTTGGGCTCCTGGTAAAATATCATGAACCCAGGCTTCTGCAGGGCAGTTTCCCAGGCTCAGAGGGCAAGGTGGAGGCCTGGGACCAGTTGGCCAGGGAACTCACCAGTATTACTGGTATCTCCTGCACAGGTGAGCAGTATCACCACCATTGTGGTGACCTGAAGAAGAGAAAGAGGGGAACCTTGGACATCTGGGTCTAAGAAGCCAGAGCTGGGAATGCTCCACAAATATGTAAGTATGTTTTCCACTGTTTTCCAATATGCATGCTGAATGTCTCCAAAACTAATGGTGTGCTTCTCTCCCAACAGCTACAGCTGAGAGGGCTTGTAATGTTGAGTCCCATGTCAGGCACCTGGCCAGGTTGCACAATGAATGTGGTGTGTACAGATTTATTATGCTAACTGTAGTGCAATAAGCAAGAAAGAGTAAAACATTTACTGCAATGAAGTATACACCATAAAAAAACTGTAGTGCAATAATTGGCCAAGTAGAACTGTAGTGCAATAAATGGACAATTAGAGTTGTAGTAAAATAAATGAACAATAACAACTATATTGCAATAAACAATAAAAATACCAATAACAGTAAGCAAAATGGTGTACAGCAGGATTGTGTTGTTATAACCATTGCAGTAGAACTGTATGCATTGCTTGTCTATGCTAAGGTTGCTACAGTCAAGTGCAACACTGTAATAGCTGTAGAATGCAAAACTAATGGCCTGCAAACTGTATTGTTTAATTCATAGTACATTCCAAAGCTGTCTCCAGGCCAATATTGGTCACATAATGCTCTCTGTTCCTCCTACTTCAGGTAATAAAGGTATATGGGTGAGGTAGCCCACTCTATGGGCACATATTGTGTGTACTTCACAGACATTTATCAGTAATAATAATAAAGTGTTAAGCAGCATTGTTGATTCCTAAAGAAATTTGTTTCAATAAATGCAGTACAGCTGCATGCCACACATGCGTGTTCTAGTGTCACTGCAGTCAAGTATAGCACTATAATAGTTCTAGAATGCAAAACGAATGCAGTCACATAATGCTCTCTTTTTTTCCCACTCCAGGAACAAATGGTATATGGTTGAGGTGGCCCATGTTATGAGCAGATATGATTGTGCTAACATTTCAAAGACACTTATCAGCAATACCAATAAAGTGTTAAGCAGCATTGCTGATTCCTAAATACATCTATCATCTGTCTACATTTTCTCAGAATGGCTGTATTCCTTGCATGCCTGTACTAAGCTGCTGCAGTCAATGTTACATTTTTTGCAGATATCCGCTGTAGTAACAGCTATTGGATTCTATTCCCATGCCAGCCAACTAAGGCATGACGGATGTCTAGTTTATAAACTGTACATAAACATGCCCAAGTGTCACTATTTCTCATAATGTAATTAAAACTGTCAAATCCTTCTGTCACAGGATTACCAGAAAACTGATTACCTGGAATGCAATGTATTACCAAATCCACTGACAGAACACCTTGGTAGTTATAGAAGTCCACATTATGTGAAAGTGTTCTGTGTAGTAGTGTACCTGCATTTGTTATTGCTCAGTTCATACTGACCCATGCTAACAGCTTGACAGGTATGTAAGTGCTATATCAGCTATAGGAGAATTGCAGTCACTCTACTCAAAACTGACATTACATGCCTGTGGAGTATTTATTATCAGTGTTTTCAGGGATATAGTCTGTATTGTCATTAATGGATTGTTTTTCTCTCTCTCCCCCCTCCCTTTATCTTCTTTTATTTATTATTATTATGATTTCATATTAACATATTTTGTTAATCTAACTATATTTTTGCAAAATGTGATGTATTATCGTTATGTGTTATGATTCAATATTAACACACTTTGTCAAACTAACTGTTTTGTTGACCTTATGGTTTAATTCTTACTGGCATGCTGTTAACATACCGACTGTTATGTTATTTAATGTTGTGTTACACATAATGTACATTAATATGTATTAATTAAAATGATGTTCCATTCTGTTAATACTATCAATGGTTTGGTAATTACTAACCTTAACTTATTGCTATACCTCATTTAGCACAGCACATCATGGTAGGCCAGTTCTAGCTGATTTGCCTACCTTACCTCAACTACCTGTGACACTGGGTCACGTATGGGACCCAGATTGGTGGTGCCCCCTCTGCTACCCTGACTACTTGCGGCATTGGGTAGTACCATCCCACAGGATGGGGATGGGCCCCCCTCTGGGAGCAATTGTATAGCTGGAGTTGTCACCCAGGATGAACTGCCAGTCTTGGTGCACAGGATAGTGTATCATGGGTTTGATCACTGCCTGTGCTGGATTGAGGGCATGCTGGCTGACCTGGTGGGACATATTTGCCAGGGTGCCCAGCCTCCAGCACTGCCACCCCCAAGGCAGTAAAGGAGTAGTACTGACAGTCCCATGGGTGGGAATGTGAGTAATGCTGCTGTCTGGGGGCACATGGGACTTGGATTCCACACCACCCTCTCTGTCCAAGGTGTTCACCTCCTCAAGTGCCACACACTACCCTGTCTGCTGTCTTATCTGCCCTGTCTGTCTGCAAATGCATCCTCACCTACCCATCTTGCCTCCAGCACACATATCTATGCCCCTTCCCTAACATTCCACTCTCACCTTAAAAAAATGGGCACCTGTCACACAAAAAAAAATATTCTCATACATAGCTCTCCATTTCACACACGTGTCCACTGGGCACATGTAATTTGGTCCAACTGGCTTGACAATGCAGTTATGTTGTTCTCACCTCTCTCTCTCTGGGGTTGAGAGTTTAAAGTCATGTATAAATTCTATTAAAGTGCACAGTTGTTGCTGTACAAGAAATGGATAGCTATGGTTCTTTCCTACACCCTCCTGCACATCCCTACCTGCCTTTCACTATGTTTCCCCCCCCTGCTTGTACCCCATTTCACCACTTTCCTATCTTCCCATTTTTCATTTCTTTTTATTTTTAGCTAGTTGCTGTGCAACACACTGCATCACTTAGCTTCACTTAGCTCAGCTAAACAGAGCTATACTCACTATATGTGTTTTTAAACTTGTAATGCATACTTACAAAATAAACCTGTGTCCCATGTTTCATACCCAAGGCCATCACACTTGCAGGCCACTGCATTCACCTGCCAGGCCACACAATTCTTAATTAAAGCAGATTGTTTAAACAAAATATAGTAATTGCCAGTTACAGTCATTAAGCATGTTTCAGCAGAGCTGTGCACCACACCGTGTTGGCAAACTTGATTACAAATTAATGGAAAAAATGGAGTGTACCTTGGACTCTGCTGCAATAGTGCACCACTAGAAGGCCAAAGACATAATGATGGATGTAAGTGAAGCCTGTGACAGCAGGTAAATGTGTCTTCAGCAGCAACATGTAGAAAGACACATGCTAAGGCATCAATGGCAAAATACATGTTCAGCTGGGACCCTGGTGCAGATATACATCCATATAAAGCCATGCACATACAGATGTAGAAAATGTTTGTCAAAGGCTGCATGTATGCACATATATCTTGCAAATACAGCTTCTGTAGCAGTGACTCAGCAGCTCAGTCGAATATCACCTTGTAAACAGTACATTTTCGCACACACAGTCATGTGTTCAATTCCAGTGATGTGTAGAAGTGAATGTACAGTATTGTGAAGTCAGCAATTAATGACTGAATCATGCACTCTTTATCCACACAATGATTTTGAAATGACGTCTCTGCTTTTCACTGATGGAAGTCACAGGCCTGGAGGTAGGAACACGCTTCACATATCCTTATAGAAAAACTATATGTGCATAAAGTGTCATGTCATGCATTAATATGCATTCACAGAGAATGTCAATGCAAGTAGTGCAAATGGGGGCCACTAATATCACTGTGCAGCACACAATCCTTCCAAAGTCACTGTGCAGATTATCATGGCAGAAAAACTAGCATACACATTAGAAGTCCCTGCTTGTAACAAGGCCCGCCCTCATACATGCTGCAAATTACTACCAGACTCTAACACATGGCCTGGCAGTTTCCCAAATGGTGGACATATTCTTATATTTATACCCCATCTTACCCAAGGACACACCAAACATGTTGCTTAGTACTCTGTTAGTGATGCTGTTGTCTAACATACTTACCTTAAACACAAGCCTTAATTGGAATAGAAAGGGAAGCATCACTCTGGCTCTGCCTCTGCAACAAGGCTGACACAGCTCCCACAGTTACTCCTAGAGCTTGTTGCCTCCAAAGTGTTCACACACTCTGCCTAGGCCTGTTACCTGCAGCAGCTGCAGCTTGTAGCACACACATCTCTATATGAAGGTTTCTACTACAGACCTACCCTCTGCGATGATGTAGTCTCCTCACCCCAGTAATGCACAGCAGAACATATCAGAAAGGGGACCTAATCTAGATGAAGGCCTTATATATTGTACAGTGGTTGCATGTCATTGGCTGATGACAGTGGAAATCAGCTGTGTTGGCTGCAATTAGCATTTTAGACCCACAGATTGGTTTAGGGGCAATCACCTGCTGATGAGAAACATGTTTAAAAGACAAGCAGCTGGCTATGGGGAACCATTCTCAATGAGATTTTCCTCACACAGAGCATGCCTTTGTGAAAACTTACCACCACACATCAACATCAGAGTACTGCACTCCATCAGGTATGTAACTGATTTTGGGTACAACAGGATGCAGATGGGTGAATAGACTTACAGGGAATAGGGATTACAGCAGTAAGCCTGTCTTAGACCTATGATAATGACATGTTATTGATCTCCTGCTGTCTTACACCTATACAGGACATACAATACCTCAAGGGTGCATTGTGTTTTGTCATTGTGGTACACTGGTCTCATTGGACTGTCCCTTGTAATAGCACACTGCTATTTGTGTGGCACTGTTCTTATGACATTATCTGGACGTTGCCCATAGGGGACACACCACCGTAGCCTCGAGTGTTGGGTGTATGATCATACAGCAGTATCTGTCATGGCACACACGGGAATACCTGACAATTGCTACTATCTCAGCTGTATCCACATACTTAGTATGTTTGGACAGTGTGGAGTATGACGTGTGAGCAAGCAGTGGATAGTGACAGCAATTTTTTCCTTGCTCTATCTATACATAATGTACTTCCCTGTATGTGATCCTGTAATGTGTTCCACTTTTGTTGTCTTTCAGAAATCATGTACCCTAGATGTCATGCACCCTTCTCTGATGTGGAAAATTAAATTATACAGCAAGAACTAAGGCAATATCATCACATCCTACTGTTCAGGAGGAGGCAAAACAGAGAACATCAGACTGCATTGTGGGCAGACCTTGTCCATGATGTGTATGGCATGGGCCATCAGGGCAGGACATATAAGCAGGTTCAACACCTCACAACGGACATGATCAATGCTGCACGACAAAGGGCACCAGATGTAGCCAGAGATCATGCCATCACCAGTGAAGGACCTGCAGGGGAACAATCACTCTCAGTCACTGAGGAATTCCTGGTGAACCTAGGAACACATGACAGTTCCCAGGCATCCATCACACCATACATTGTGGAGGTGGGTACCAGAGTTTCCACAGCAGAGGAGCATGCAGGTAGGATTGCTGCTATTAGCATTGTAATATTGTAGCAGTCAGTATGTCGGGCTGTACATACTTTTACGTGGGTGTCAGGTCTTTGTTCTTTGGGGGGTTTAACCTCAGTTGTACTCTCATACTCAGAATATGACCAATGCAACAAGTAACACAGTAGCTACTGTAAATGTGAGATATATGGATGTATTACCTTGTGCAACATGCATTGGTACTGACATTACCTCACCTTCAACGTTTCACAGATCCATCAGGTATTGGCCAAGGCCGTGGTCCTGCTCCTGGTAAGCATGACACTGTTTTGTTAAGGAACATCTATATTGTATTAAAGTTAAGGGCCAGAATAATGGCCTATTTAGACATAATTTTGTGTGTAAAAAGAGTACAGTGTTTTATTTTCCATTTTGGAACAAGTACCTAAGGAGCTTAGCGGGGGTAATCACAGGAGTGTAGTTGAACAAAAGGAAACACTTTGGCAGTGAGAGTTAAGAGCAGATAAGCTTCCTGGTGTAAATGAGGCAATTCCTCTAAAATGCCTTTTAAAAAAACAAAAGGTTGAAAGGAAAATAAATTAGGCAATGAAATGTGTATTTCAATACAATATATTTGTTAAGATAGGTGTATTGGGTTTTTATGTGTTGTTTTATCAAGTATACTTTTATATTGATTAAAAGGTAAATTTTACTGGTCAAGTTTACTTGATTAACTTTAAGTGATTGTAATAAAAGTCTTGAGTTGAATGTGTGTTTTGTTCTGAGAAAATATTTTTTTGGAAGAAAGTAGAAAATAAAAATGTTTGACCACTAATCCAGTTGTGGGTCTTTGTTATTATGAGTATTGGTGGATTTTGTGTATACTGTAGTGCAGGTATTAATGTACTGCTTTTTTCTTTCTTATCACAGGTGACTAGGGGAGTTGGTGTCTGTCCCCTACACAACCTGATGTCAGTGTCTCTTTGGAATCTGATGATGATGGTGGCCACAATGAGGCACATGTGAGGGTGTCGAGGGCTGAATCTGTCCCAGATGTAGACATTACTCTTCTGCCTCCATTGTCACCATGCACAGTCAGTATGCCCACACATACTCAGTCCTTGGAGGCCACAGATATTGGACAGTCAGATGGTGGGGACATTGAACAGGAAAGTGTGGCAATTATGGCTCCAGTGAGTGTAGACACTGTCTATAGCCAGACAGCTGGTGAGGTCCCACATAGGTGGATTAACAAAGGTGCTTGTAGGAGGCCTGCTGTCCATCCATTATCTTTTGCAGGTGTCACATCATTAGTCACTCAGCACATGTTTTGAGCCATCATGGAGGCACAGGCACATTCAGAATGGAATACCAGATGTATGCTTAGGGTTATGGATGCAGCACAATCTGAAGTCTCAGACTGCCACCACTGCATTGGGGACACCCTGGATCAGTTCACTGATGCAGTGGACAGAAGGTGGGCTGAGACAGTGTCTGTCTTGGACTGCACATTGTCTGTGCTGGAAGTTGTGGTTGGAGTTGAGCATCGGAATCATGGACGTAGGTCAGAAACCCCATCTGCTGAGAGTCCACGTGGCCTTGCACAATCACAGCCCCATAGTGGCAGTACATCCAAGGCTACAGATGTGAGTGTGATTTCCACACCGTGACATGGCAGGCCATGGCCTCATGGTCCTGGGCATTCCCATGGGGGACACAGTCCCAACAGAGAGCAGCCACTGTCAAGTACTAGCACCGCTTCTGACCTTGGACATGGAGGTGCCAATGCAACTCCTGGCAGAGCCAGTTTCTGTGTTTGGGGTCAGAGACAGTGAACTCTCAACTCTACCATGTATGGTCCAAAGCTGTCCAACACACACATGTAGGGCTAGTGCTGAGCTTGGTAGTGTACATGCACACACTCACACACCACTGTCAAATGCAGGTCACCTACAGACAAACACGGCACCTTTCCATGATCCATTTTGCCTGCTACTCTTCAAACACACATGCTGTCAACCATTTGTGTCAGCCTAGGCTTCCTACATCCCCACACAACACCTTGTGCAAGTGATGATACCTGTGCCACGTCGCTATCATCCTCGCCATCAATGCCGGGAAATGAAGCTATGTGTCTGATGCACAGATTAACTATATTAATTAGCTGAGTTGGGAGGGTGGCCTAATGGTTAAGGTGTTTGCCTTAAAAACACAAAGTACAGGGTTTAAGTCTCGCAAGGGATAATTGGCTAGGCTTAAAATAGCTCACAAGGGCAGTTAGCCTAGTATGAATCATTTAGGGGTGGAGGATGGCATAATGGTTAAGTTGTTTGCCTTACAGACACAAGGTGCACGGTTTGAGTCTCACATGGGGTAACTGGCTAGGCTTAAAAAATGGCCCATAAGGGCAGGTAGCCTAGTACTAATCTATGAACCTATGAACCTATGAACCTAAGCATGTACTTGTGTAATGCAGTGTTGTTTTGCCATGCCACTTGTAGTGGTTAATGAAAGATAGTGTATGCTGGCAGTTGTCACAAGTATGCCACATACATTTGTGTACCTTATATTGTATGATGTTGTAATGGCTGTATAGTTACACAATTAAAGGTGTGTCATGGACCTGTTTATGTTTCTGTTTTAGGCATCTGTTGAAATAACCTATGGATACACACTGGTAATATAACAGCACAAGATGGCATGTTAGCACAGCAGAAATATGTCAAAGTACAGCACTATAAGTGCATGGCTCCATAGGCTCAGATGTGTATAACAGGCTAACAAGGACAATAACGGCATTCAGCATACTCATGCATCCCTAATCTGTGAACAGTTCTGCTACCCTTGATAAATGTCACCAGAGTTTTGGGAACTCACACATCTACAAGATGTGGTGACGGAGATGACTCATCTACAAATATCCAGTGTCCACTACAGACAGTTGCTTGACACCAGTTATGATTGTCATGTTCTGCATCCCATTTTGTAATCTGCACATTGTGCGTCACAGCAGATGTGTGCTTCACCATGCATGGGGGGCCTGTTTCATCTATGGCGTACTGTCTGTGTTACATACCTGTCTCTCCAGCATGTACTATGTATACCGCAGTGATGTTGTAGCCATGTAGAACAGGTAAGACATGTGCTAGTCCTGTCATGGATACATGGGAAGTACACAGTGAAATCTGATACCTCCCTCTGTGGAGCCATACACATCTCCTCCAAAGCATTTAGGAGACAGACCGCACATCTACAGTCATGACGCAGACTCCATAGGATATGTTGTCTACACTGTGTATTGGTGTACCATGGAACCTGTGTGGCTGCTACAGTTGTGTGATATGCCTGTGTAGTGACATAGCAAGGGTGCCATTACACACAATGATACATGTGATGACTGCCGCATTCAGTATAGCAGTAACAGTCTGGGATTTACATCCCAAACCTGTCAGTATAGGTTGTACAACAGTGAATGCATCTCCACATCTTACCAACCAGTGAGAGTCAAAGGCTACATTACTCTCATAGGTTCATAGGTTCATAGGTTTATACTAGGCTATCTGCCCGAGGGCATTTACAAGCCTAGCCTCCGTTTTTTGTGGCTTACCCCCCCTTTAGTATGGGGAACTATACCCATTATTTTGCTGTGCCTCTGTCGAGCAGTGACACTGAGGTAATCCCTGGGGTATATCTGCGATCTCCCATCCATTGGTCAAGATTTCTCTTGAACAAGGCCAGCGAGGCTCTGCTGCCTCACATGTACCGGATTTTGTTCCACAGCATAGGAGTCTTTGGGTAATGAATCTATCCCTCCAGCACGTCCTATTAATATAGTGTGGAGGTTTAAGTCTCCCGCTGTGGCTCTGATGATCTATCTTTTTTTGAGGTGAAGCATATTCATCAAATCTCTGGCTGGCATATGGCTTTGGTGTATGTTAGGCAAAGGTCAAGCACCTCTAGCGGTGGCGACTGAATTAGAGCTGGAGTTCTTTTTTTCGACGAAGCACGTCCTATTAATAGCCGTGGTCGAGGTTTAAGTCTCCGCTCTGATGGAATGGATCTTTTTTTTTTTTTTTTATTTCATTCAATCTGGCCTGGCTGGCCTTTGTATGTTAGCCAAAGGTCACTCTGTTAAGCAGTTCATGACTGAATAGAGCTGGGGAGTTCTTAGAGCTGGAGTTTTTGAGACCCTTTATCCTTTTGGTGAGGAACTTTTGCCTCTCCAGCTGCTGCAGGTGTCGGGTCAGATACATCCCAAATGGGGCATTGTACTCAATCATTGGTCTGATGAGTGATGAGTAAAGGAGACTATGACCTCCCTTGATCTAGATGAGAATCCTTCATGATAAGGTGGGCAATGTAGAAAGTCTTCCTAACTACTTTAGCTACATGGGTGTCGAATGACAGACTACTATCAACCTGGGTCCCCAGGTCCCTGATAACTTCTTCTGTGCTCAGTGGATTGCCACCTATTTGGTAGCTAGGGGTAACCTTGTTTTTCCCAAAGGGTATGACTATGCATTTTTTGGCATTTAACTTCAGGCGATGGCTCTGGCACCAGTTATCCGTTTCTGTGAGACCCTTCTGAAGGATATCTGTGTCAGATGTGTTTTTTACTATGGCGCCCAGTTTGCAGTCATCTGCAAACTTTGTCAGCCATAACCCTCCTGTGTTTGCTTGTACTTCGAAAGTAGATGCCAAACAAGAGTGGGCCCAGACTGAGCCCTGTGGGGACACCACTTGTGACAGGTTTTGAGTCTGACATGGCGCCAGCAACTCTGACCCTGTGGGTTCTGTCACTCAGCCAGTTTGCAACCCATCTTGTGATGTATGGGTTAACATTTAAGCTGATGAGTTTTTCATGATACCCCGAGGGGGTATTGTATCGAAGGCCTTAGCCAGAGGCTGAGGTAGGGCTGACTGACTTTCCTCCCTCCTCAATGGCTTTGGTGACTGTTTCAAGAAGTCAACCAAGTTTAAAAAAAGGATCTGCCTTTGACAAAGCCAAACTGGGTTGGATCCAAAGTCTGCAAATTCCCTATGTCTTTATTTATGAGGTCCATTATGATCCTCTCCATGGCTTTGCAGATAAGGCTTGTCAGGCTAATGGGCGGTAATTTCCAGGGGTCGGTGGAGGCACCACCCTTGTGAAATGGGACCACAGTTGCAGTCGCCCACTCCTGGTGTGATATATCAGAGGTAAGACTTGATTAAACAGCTGTCCTAGCTGTGGGTTTAATTCCTCATTGAGTTCGTGGGACACACAGCGGGGACACCATCAGGTCCCATGGATGCTGTGTTTTTGTTTTGGAGAGAGCAGTTCTCACTTATATCGTTTGGTATAGATATCTCTCCTTTTGGGGGGAGGGGAGAAGTGCACTGAACCTGTCAGCCAGTATGTTGGCAATGTCTGTAGGATCAGTAATCTTCACATCATTTTGAACTAGTTCTGAGCATATCTGGGAGTTTCCTCCTAGGTGTCTAACATAGCTAAAGAAGGCCTTATGATTGTCTTTTGAGTCTTTTAGCTATTTTCTCGAAATTTGCTTTGGATGATTTTATGAGAGCTCTTTAGTTTTTACTTATAGTGATCAAGTGTCTCTTACCTTAAGGATTTTGCTGTATCTTGTAGTAGCTCATTTATTGTAGAGTTTGTTTATGGCTGGGGTCCACCAGACTGGGCGCTTTACCTTAAGAGTCTTTGTTTTGTTTGTTTTGGATTGCCTTATCCATGCAGTCCTGCAGGTGCTGGTAGAAGGCGCCTGTAAGTGATTCAGCTGCTTGACTGTTTTTTTCCACCAGCGGGGGGGCCTTAAAGGAGAACTAGTCTTTAGAAGTGTGAAGTCGGCTTTTGAGAAGTTCTTTTACTGTGGTCTTCTTTTTATTTCAGGTGGGGTGGGGGACCTCCAGCGAGATTAGTTTGTGATCTGATCTCACCAGTGAGGGGTATACTTCCGGTGTTGAACATTGTGCTCCCATGTTCGTGATGATGAGATCACACTGTGTCCATAACTCCATGTGTAATGGCTCAACTGTTTGCGGTGAGCAGACAATACAATATTTTGCAGGGAGGATGATTTCCCACAGGATAGTATTGTGCAGCCATTGGCAGTTAGTTTTTGTCAGTGACTCAGAGTACAACTGACTGTGTCTTAGGCCATCCTGGATAACTGTTGGTTCTCTGTGGGAATCTGTGACAGCCCCAGTATGCAATCACCTGCTAATACGCTCAGTCAGAGGTCACTGATGATGACTGTGACTGCAGAGAGGTAATAGGTAGATGGGTTACATCAATAATGGAGAATGGTGAACTCCGCTAGTGATAGGCATCATTGCAGCATAGGTCTTCTAATGTTATCTTCCCAGAGTGTGGCTGTCAGACACTTACCTATCTACCAAGTGACATAACACTCTGTACATGACATACACAGTTTCCAGCAAGGCCTGCTGGCCTAATATTGTCATACACCTTGTCAGGCCATGGTTGGTGGAGTGAGACATATGTCCGATATCCATTGCATAGTGTAACAGTCAATGGGTTCTGCTGATTACAGTTCATAGGCATGATCTATCTTTAAGCAAAAGTAACAGTATTTGGTCCAGTGTCAGTAGGTGTACAACAGTGTCAGTGCTCGTATCCATGCTAACTCCTATCATGGTATTTCAGATTACATGACTCAGAGAATTGGGGGCGCAGCTTGGCACTACATGCTAGTTGTTCTCTGTGCAAGTAAGTATTGCAGGTACTTCCACCATGTTACAAGAAGAGAGTCATGCAATGTGTCTGTGCAGAGCACAGACAAACACATTAGGGAAATGTAATATGTACACACTGTGTTGCTTAGTTGTGCTGTGGCTCACTTGCCCAATAGATGGTCCAGGTCCTTACCTACAATGCCCTGCAGCATTGACCTGACATCCCCACATGGGGAACCAATGTAGTGCAGCATTGTGTTTACCAATATGGGTGACCAGTACAGCATCCCTCTCAGTGTGAGGTCCTCCCTAGTGGGATCTGGCCACAGATCAGTCTCCTTAGAATTGCTGGCATGTACCCCCCCTGCAGACAATACAGACATATATGTCAAGACAGCCATTTATTACCCCCTGTGGGATGGTTGACATAGTGTAAATGCACCTCCCCCTTCAGATGGCACAGACAAGTATGCAGAGCTCTACATCCATGCATTATGTCAGCAGTATTTAAAACTGCATGTACTCAGCTGTACATGACAGGAGGAACACAAGCTCACCATGGCTCAGCAAACTTGACTGGTGGACTACTGCCATTAGCAGGGTGTACAATAACAGGTGGACATTACTGTGTGATAGTTGGAGTGAGTGTGTCCCCCTAAAATGGAGGCACTACCTCCTCATAAATTAGTACTAGAATAACTGCCCCTGTGAGCCATTTTTTTAAGCCTCGCCAATTATCCATTGTGAGACTCAAACCCTGCACCTTATGTTTGTAAGACAAACACCTTACCCATTAGGCCACCCTCCTAACCCTCAGCTAAATGAAGCACATAATATTATTGTGATGTTGTGTAGACATGCTAAGTGACAAAAGTAGCCACTCACACAAAGCAGAACCACTAGGTACAGTGTAGTTACATGTGTGACCTCAAAGGACAGGCTCAGATTGTCAGTGACTTCATACGTCATGATGCCAAATATGATGGGTCTGTATTCATACCTAACCTGTACACCCACACTGTCTGTATCACCTACACTCCCTTATCCCTACCACATGTGACACCTGACATTCCTACAACCAGTTCTGTAACTTCCATATTTACAGAGCAGTTTGTAACTGGCCTCTCATTGGGAGATACACAGCATCTATTGCACATGCTAACATTCCAAGCTGCATCCCACATATGATCTGACAAGATGAATAACACCATGGGAAACCCTTGCAATCATACCAGCACTACTGGCTGCACACCAGCTGAGTGGACAATGGCAACTGTTATACCCTTGCATAGAGGTGGTGCATCCACTGACCAAAATAACTATACACCTCTTTGTCTGAGTATCCATATCTGTATGCCCATAGGGATGATCATCATGGAGCTTATCAGTACACATTTATGTGTTCTGCAAACAGTTGACTGTACACAGTTTGGATGTGTGACGGGGAGAGCAAGACTTACCCATGGTGGACATTTTCAAGACAGTGACCATGGACCTGGGTGAGGGTACATCAGGGCATACAACCTCCTAGACTGAGCCAAGCCATCTGACCATATCCCCCGCTCAGGCAACATTTACAAAGCACCCGCTTAGGCATCTACAATACTGTCATTGTAGGGGTCACTAAGTGGCCCATTGCTAGCACGCATATATAACATAGTGACATCTGCCTTTAATAGCTGATCTGTAAGCAGCAGTGCTCAACATGGCACAGTTCTGGGTCCTCTACTGCTTGGAATCCATTCAACCACAATACATGCGACTACTGACTGTGGCTAATAATGTTGGCTGATGTCTACAAAATGTGAGCACTCAAAGAGTGTCTGTGGTATGTTACTATCCTGCAAGAGGGTATTGTGAACACATGCCTGTTGACATACTAATGGCCATAAACTCCATGCAAATATATATGCAATATCATTTCCATCAGTTAGACCTATGTACTTGGCAAGTAGTACATCAGTCGCAACATGTGATGTACATACACAGGGGTGAACAAACTGGGCACACAAACAGCCACATAGGTTTACACCTAATGTGCATCAGGTCACCATGTCCGTACAGTGGTATGGCAGGAATCATATAACAGCTGAGGCCACAGTCATCTGTATGTGACATTCTCATAACCTCCAAGTACTCTTGCCTCAGCATGCCAATATCTAGTGCAATGGCTATTTGATGATATACCTTTCCAAGCAGTACTGGGAATTGCACACAGCAGTATGGTCCCTCACAAGGACACTTCACATCTTCAGTATGTGTTCATTAGGGATCATCTGCAATGAGTGTCATTGTCACCTATGGCATATAGACTACACAGAAGTGATCTGTGCCTTGCATACAGGACAATGTGTGACCCTGCTTGATTGCACATGCTGCCTATCTGAAGAGACATAGTAGATGAATATCTCGCTGCAAGGAAATTAGCCTCATATGTGATGTTAGTACTACATGCTTGTGGAGAGTTTTGTTTAGGAGACTTCCACACACCCTTGAAACAGCCCCTGCCTAATGGCACACATATCACTTCAGTACACCTCACCACATGCTATCTGTATGATTGACTGGGCGACCATCACCTCAACCCAGGGTGACTGCCTGTGTCCCTCTTGGACTGGGGCAATATGTGCTGATCCTGTAACTACGTGTATAAAGATGTCTATGCTTGTAAGGGCTGTATGGCAATTATGCTAGTGAAGTTCAAACATCCTATGGTTCCATAACAAGATGTAAAATGCTCTAACAGGCTCCACACAAACATGGATACATTGAGGCTAGCAACACTTCCAATCACTGTGTACTGGACATGCCAAGGCACACATGCAGTGCAAGTTGGCTATATGTAGATGAGAACACTTACCTGTGCAAGGGTACACACTACAGATTGCAGTATGTGATGTCTGCAACATACCTCATGTCTGCTAGTACTATCAGTTCAGGACATATTATTCTTAATGACATTAGCAGGCCTTGCTGTGATCAGTCCTTTGGGGGGCCACATCATGTGCTACACATAAAATACTGCAAAACCCTACCTATTTCCAAGCTGATCATATTTATGCCATCTGGACATACACATGCACCAAGTAGCCTGGAGTGAGATTAGAACCCTTACCTATTCAGTTTTATACACTGCAGATCACAGTATTTATCACACATGCCACAGCTTAAGCCTGATACTACACTGTCAGCTGTTAGTCTTAAGGTGGATAACATCATCAGGCCTTGTAGAAAAGGGCAGTTTGGAGGCCAGCAGCAAGTTACCGGGCCAAAAAGTTAATAATCATTGCGGGTGAATAGCCCATGAGAGCATTGCCAGTTGTTCTACAGAAGGATGCAGACACACACAGATGCACACCAAGTAACCTGGAGTGAGATTAGACCCCCTACCTATCTAGTCTTATTCACTAGAAATCACAACAGTATTAATCACATGCACCCCAGGTTGATTCTTTTGTCTATGGGACTGCAGGCACAGTACTTGTGCATTATACAAACTAGACTTGTGTTAAACAGCATCTGTGACCTGCAGAGTGACATTGCTTTGTACTGTTATCTGCATCTAGTATCCTAGCAGTGGGATAACTTTTGTTATCCTAGCAATGTGTGTACAGTTACCAGTATGGCCATATGTGGCTGCTTGCAGTTAGATAGGCAAACATGTGGACAGGAACAATGTGTCCTGTCCATGCGTGTGCAGACAACATTATTCATTACACCACCTGCTCACCTGTGTCTCTTTATGTGGTGACATCCAGCAGGCACAGGCATCTGTAGGTAAGTGGATTATGTACTGTTGCACCCTTAGTTTGGATCCTTTGAGAAACAACATGGATGTGTGATACTGCAGATTTATTCACACTTTATTAGGGCATGTAAGACAATAAAGACACCCACACACATATTTATGTAATTAACAGGGATGTATATATAAATGTAGCTGTGGGTGTATGATATGTATATGTGTCATGTAGATATATGGGGAGAGTCTCTGTATCATTATGATATATATGGCTATATATATCGGTATAAATCTATTTGACACTACATAGAGATAGATATACTATGTATGTGAGAGAGAGAGATATTGATAGATGGATATGTATATGTATATGTCTGTATGTATAGACATATCAATAGATAATAGGTCATTCTGATGATGGAGCAACAGAATTGTTCTCATATTAACTGTTTGGGCATGCCCAGTGTGACTATCAGTACTTATAAAGTGATTCCAAGCCACACTTACCTGTACTCCAGTCTGGGATTTTATGTGTTATAGACCATACCTCTCAACTGTCCAGAGTTTTGCAGAATGTTCAGAGTTTTAGCTCATAATTTTAGTCTGTTCCTCATAAAATTTGTGGTTTTCTGGCAAATAACTTGGATGAACTGATGACTGAAGTCACTAAATAATGACAACATTTCAGTTTCTGACTTCAAATCCTTTACAAAACTGTCTGTTGAAACACACCTAATTATTCTAGCAACTTTTTTAAGTTTATGAGAGCAGTATTTAAAATATGCCCCTATTTGTGGGCCTTTGTCCCACCATTTTGTATGTCCAGATTTCTTGCAATAATTGGTTGAAAGGTATGTTACAAACATTGACATCTGTCCATCTTTCTCAGTACTGCACTTCACACAAAATGTCCATGGCATTCCCCAGCTGTCTGCTGTACTTCATATGTGACTAAGGTTCATAATGTTACACCACACAAAGAATGACAATATGTGAAAACACCGACATAATAATACCTCATATGCAAAAGATGTGAATACTTCCAGATTAGAACCATCAACATCACACTTACTAACTTCCCTAATCCACTGAGCCACACAAGCTGCCAGACAGACATGAGTTATTTGTCACACATAGCTAGGACAACAACAGTTACCCCACTGCTAGGATAATAGATGCAGATAACAGTATAGCAGATATACCATTGCTGACTTAATGTTAAAGTAGTTATATGGGAGCACTGTTGTGCTGGGGGTGGGGGAACAGCAGCACAGGATCTGCTGGGATAGACATTAGTCCAAATATCATGTGACCCCACTATTTAACATCTCCCTTGACTGATGTAGAGAATATTCCTACCTTGAGGCCTAGTGATTATAAGGGGACACATAATATTGGACTGGGTATCTGTAGTCCAATATGGATGTTACAGCTGTCCAAATATCCCACTAAATTTCCTTGCATAAATGCAGCAGATCCACACATATGATACTGTATTATATTAATCCTGACAAGTAGTGTGTAGGTTAGAGACTTACCTTGCAAATGCAGCAGTTGACAGAACTGTAGTTCAGGGCTGGCTCTGTGTGATGCAAGCAGTGCACAGTCAATACATGGACAGGTACAGCTTGTGTGGGTTGACTGGCATCAACAATTTTACTATATGTATATGAGTAGGAGTAAGGTGTCAGTCCCTAGGGCCCTATGTTGTCAGTGAATGTTCATAGGTTCATAGATTCATAGGTGTGTACTAGGCTAATAGGCCCTGGGCCTTTACAAGCCTAGCCCATAGAAGTGCCCTGGCATTGTGCAGCCGGTCAATAATTCCCAGTGCCTCTATCAAATACAGCCACTGTAGTGATCCCTGGGCTGAACTTTCTATTTCCCATCCACTCATCAAGATTTCTCTTGAAGAGGGCTAGTGAGGTGCTCTGCTTGACATGTATGGAAAGTCTATTCCAGACCATGGCCAGTCTCTGGGTTATGAACCTATCCCTCGAGCATGTTCTGTTGATTGTGTAATGAGGTTGAGGTCTCTGGAGCATGTGGCGCAGAGGGATGGGATTTCTTTAGATGTAGCATTTCTAACAGAGCTGGGTCAGACATGGCTTTGTAAGTCAAGCAGAGATCACCTTTTAGTAGACAATATGAGACAGAGAATAGCTGGAGATTTTTGAGTCTGTCCATGTAGGACATGTGTTTAAGGCCTAGGATCCTCTTCGTGATATACTTTTGTGGCCTCTCCTGCTGCTGCAGGTGTCTAGTGAGGTACATGCCAAATGGGGCATTATACTCTATGATTGGTCTAATGAGGGAAGAGGAGAGATAAATAATGACCTCTTTCTTCCTGGATTCAAAACGCTTGGTAATGAGATGTGCCATATAGAAGGCTTTCTGACCATAGTGACAATGTGGTGGTCGAAGGAGAGGTTGCTGTTAACCTGCGTTCCCAGATCTCCTATAATGCCTTCAGTGTTCAGTGGGATCCCATCAATGTGGTAATTAGTGGGAACTGAGTTTTTCCCAAAAGGGATGATGACGCATTTTTTGGCATTAAGCTTAAGGCCATGGTTTTGACACCAGTCATTGGTCTTAGTGAGGTCTTTCTGTAGGATGTCAGCATCACTTGGGGAGTTAATAATGGCTCCCAGCTTACAGTCATCTTCGAATTTGGTCAGCCAGAGTCCCTCCATGTTAGCCTGGACTTCTGAGAAGTAAATACCAAATAGGAAAGGACCCAGGACCAATCCCCGTGGGACTCCACTTGTGACTGATTGGCAGTCTGACTTGGAGTCCGCTACTTTCACACTGTGCATTCTATCTGTGAGCCAATTTGCAACCCACCTAACAATATAGGGGTTGATGCCTAGTTTGGTGAGTTTATCAATAATTCCTGAGTGAGGAATGGTATCAAAGGCCTTGGCCAGATTGAGGTAGACTGTATGAACTGCTTTACCTTCATCCAACGCTCTGGTGACTGATTCATTGAAGTCAACCAGGTTGAGCAGACACGATCTATGTTTCACAAAACCAAATTACATGGGATTTAGAGTTTAGAGATTCCCTATATCCTTCTTAATTAGGTCCATGATGATGAGCTCCATAGCCTTATATATCAGACTTGTCAGGCTAATGGGACGATAATTTTCCAAGGTCTGTATTCATTCCTCCTTTATGGAGAGGGAGGACTGTAGCAGTGCACCATTCAGTAGGGACAAAGCATGAGGTGAGGAAGTGAGTGAACAAAGCACACATATGTGCTGCCAGTTCACATTGTAATTCATGTAGAACACAGCCAGGGATATTGTCGGGTCCCAGGAAGCTGTATTCTTGGCCTTAGACAATGCAGCTTTAACTTGTGCTGCAGTAATGCAGAATGCCTGACATTCTTCCGGTATTGAGATTGGTCCTTTAGGGGGGAGAGAGGGATAAAGTTAGCACTGAATCTGTTGGCCAGTATGCTGGCAACATCTGTTGGCTCATTACAGGAGGTACCATTGTGCAGTAACTCAGAGCAAACTGGGTATTGCCATGGAAATTCTTGATATACCTAAAGAAGGCTCTGTGGTTGTTTTTATTGTCTGCCGCAATTCTGCCTTCATAGCTAGCATTGGAGGTTTTGATGAGGGATATCAACTTTTTATTGAGGCTAATAAGGGAATTTTTCCAGTCTTGGGACTTCTTTCTGCAACAGTTTCTTCCTTCTGTAGGGGACCACCAGATTGACTTCCTTTTTTGTTTTGAGAAGAGCATCTTGGTTCTGTTGGGTATGGCTAGTTCCATGCATTTATGTACATTTTCGTACAGTGCATTGGTGTATGATTTGGTAGTCTTGCATCTATTTTCTATTGAGCTGGGTGCCGTGAAGTTAGCCACCTCTGTTTTTAGGAGTCCAAAGTCAGCTTTGGAGAAGTTTTTCATGGTGGATACCTTTGCAGGGGGTGTGGGTGAGATGTAGATTTTCATGGTGATTAGTTTGTGGTTGGATCTAACCAGGGAGGAATTGACTATTGGAGAAGAGCAATAGTTGTGCATGTTAGTAATAACCAGGTCAAGGATGTTGCTTCCTCTAGTGAGGGCAAGAATGAGCTGGTCCGTTGCATTTGAATTGATGAATTCCAGGAAGTGTTGGGCCAGTGTATTGGTGCTTGAATAGTTTTCCCAGTTGATGGAGGAGTAGTTGAAGTCTCCTAGTATGAGAGTATTTGGTTGGACCTTGATAGATTCCAGGGTACTTAAAAACATGGAGTGAAAGTCTAGGGACATGGATGGGGACCTATAGCAGGCTATGACCAGGATCGCAGTCCTACCCAGTGTTAGTTGTACATGAAGTATTTCAGATGCATTATGCTGGGCTACTAATCTGAAGGTGTGCATATCCTTTAAGAATATGGAACATCACCACCTTTAGACCTTCGGTCCACATTTCAGGGCCGAAAGGTGTGGAATGAGTTATAGCCTGGTAATGCAGGAGTGTTTTCTGCCGCTTTAAACTAGGTCTCCGTTACAGCACAAATGTCGATGTTTTCCATTTTGAGGAGTGCTTTGAGTTAGTGCATCTTGAGATTTAGACTTCTAGCATTCAGCAGCATGACCCTCAGTTTGCATTTATTTGTAGCTGTTACAGTGTTAATTTGGTCTTTAGAACTCCACCTAAAAAAGGCACTATAGGGTGGCAAGAGCCTTAGCCAGTACCCATAAACCCAGGGATGACAGATGCAGACCATGTCTGGCAAAACATCGAGTTCTGTCAATGTGCTATGCATTGTCTCTTACCCAAAGCCAGAGTGTATTGGGCATGCCTACATCTGCCTACAGGGACATCATCAGGGGGCTCCTCCTCCGAGTCCTCCTGGGAGTGTGGCTGTGGTGACCTAGCTACTGGTGGGGGACTGTGCATCCCTTTCCTTTGCTGATCCTGCTGCAGCTATTTCCACAGAATCATATTGTGTAGTGTGGCACATACTGTAAATATCTGTGCACATGTGGCTGGAGTGTACTGCAGGGCTCCACCAAATATATCGAGGCACCAGAACCATGACTTTAGAAACCCAAAACTCATGCTCTATGATGTTCCTAGTTTGTGCATGTGCCTCATTATGGCATTCTTCCATGTGTCATTTCTGGAGGGTGTCATCATCCATGGTTCCAGCGCATAGCCAGCATCACCTAGTAAATGGCTGTGTGGGATGTTCCCCCAAGCAAAAATCTGGTGCAGCTGTGATGTGTGTCAGATATGGGAATCATAATAACTGCCAGGGCTGCCAGTGCACACATTCATGATAATGCCCTGGGAATTGCACATGACCTGACAGTTGATAGAGTGGTACCCCTTGTGGTTGACGTAGATTCTACCCTTCTCATCGGATGGTGACTTGATGTGTATATGAGTGCAATCTATGGCACCCAGTATCTCAGGGTAGTGTGCTACATAGTAGAAGTGTTGCATATTGCTGGCCCTCACCTCAGGGTTAAGGGGAAAAGAAATGTGCTCACTGGCATGTGGTAGCATGGCATCCAGGAACTGGTGGAGTACCCTAGATGCCTGTGAGACCCCCATCATATCCCAAGTTGATCTTTGGAAGGTACCTGTATCTAGTATCCTAAGGGCTACACATACCTCTGTTTCCACTGTGATGGGTTCCCCTCTGTTGGCTCTGGGTCTGAGTTGAGGACGGCAGAGCTCGGTGAGTTCTTGTAGTATGTCCCTGTCTACTCTGTAGTGATCTACAAACTCCAGCTCATGTAGCTCCTAGAAGGTTACCCTGAGCCTCAACACTCTTCTTCTTCTCTGTCTAGGCCTATTATCAGCAGCAGCAGCACTGACTTCAGCATCTAACACATACAGATGTAGCAGACCTGCAGTAGCCCCTACCTTTCTTTCAGTTAAAATTCCCAAGTCTGTATTCCAGTGGTGCAGAGTGTGGGGGAAAAATCAGATTGTAGGGTGTACGCATACTTTATAGTGCTCTGCTGTAGGTGCTGACTATGTGATTGGCTACCTATGATGAATTACACCTGCCTAGTATATCTTTAACATAATTTAATGGCACTAGTCTACGTTAAGCAGGGGTCAAAAGTAATTAATATGTCATTGGCTTTTAGATACACTCAGAGCACTGTGGTGCACCATTCTAGCATGTGCCCCATAGGTAAACAAAGCTTAGCACTTAGTACTCACACCCCCAAGATTTCCATGCTCAGTATAGTGGCAAGTCATGCAAAAATGCGGAAACATGCTCCCCTAAGCTAAACAAAGCATAGAAGTTAGTGCACACACCCCACTGAAATAGCACGCTCAGCATAGTTGTGGGCCATGCAAAGAGATGCAGCTAAGCTGAAATAAGCTTAGAAGTTATAGGATACACTCTCCACTGATGTCAGCTGCCTTCTCTGTAAACACCGTAAACACCAACATAGTTCTCTGCCTACACGGAGGAGATAGGAGATATGCAGACATGATTACCACTTTATGCTATTCAGTAACTCCACCTCATTTGTATAGGGTTCTGGCTCACAGCCTGGAAACTGCACAATTCAAAGCCCTACCACCTTAGCAACAGCACCAATGCACCATTGCAGATACTCCACGCAGGGTCCTGTAACACATTTCTGTCAGATAACATTAATTTTGTTTTTGCAACTTTATTTTTTATAAAGCATATTTACACACTGTGGTGCATCATGCAAACATCCCCAGAATATTAAAAAAATAAATTTAAAATAGAATTTTAAGAATTGCTAACTATGAGATATCTAATAATAAATGGTCACCTAAGTGGTTGGTTTTGAATTACAAACATGTTGTAAGTTTGAATATCAATCCTAAATCATTACCTTTTTTAAGTAAAGGCATGTTTAAATATGTTTTTCAATCATTAAAACTCATTCAACATATGATGACTTTTCAACCCTTTCATAAGAACCCGAACCTGAAAATCAATAATCAATTAATAGATCTTAAAAAATCTCCACTTATAGTTAATTTAACTTTACTTGATATGTACCCATATCTCAATTTTTCAACACATGAAATATTACAGGTGATGAATCTCCCTAAATCTTATTTAATCATACTGAGACAGTTAAAGGATCTTTCCGTAAGTTACTTCAGAGACTTTAAAATTAATGATGATGCTATAACTAAATGTTCAAATTTATGGCAAAATCTTCTATAGGATACCAAATTTATAACTGCTACAAGTAAACTGGTAAAAGATTTGAAATACCAAAATCAAATACTCTTGTCAAAATATTGGAAAGAAAAAGTACCATTGATAGAAAAAATAAAATATTAAAAGCAATTAACAATAAAATCAATTTCTCTTCAAAAGTTAACATTTACACAACTGATGATACCTAATAATGCCTACTACACACGTCTTAGCTTGCATAAATTCAACTCTAAAAACTCTCCTAAATGTCCATACTGTAAAGACCAAACGGCTGACCTCTTACACATGTTCTGGAGCTGTAAATGTGTATATAAGTTTTGGAACTCTTTAAAAATTCAACTATAAAAGATGGGTTACCAAAATTCTACACTTTCTTGGAAATTTATGATCTTACATATCCCTCCTAATAATTTGGATAGATCCCAAATGACCATACTTATAAATATCTTTTTGTTAATGAAACTTTATATAGCTACAAATTGGTTGAATCCATCCCAAACTTCATTTGACAACTTTAAAAGTTTAGCAATGAAACATATATTAGCCCACAAATTATTAATCAAGGATCATAGAAAAAAATATAAATAATCCGAAAATATGGGAGCAAATTTTCAATATTGTATTGGCTTAATGTCCCAAATCCAGTTTAACCCCTGGACATATATACCTTAAAATGAAAGTTAGTAGTAATAATCCGTTACAATGATATTAGACCTGTGGATAATCTCTGTCAAATGTTCCCTTTTTTTTTTCTTTCTTTATTGATCTTGGTTAACCGATGGAAGCATTCATGTAAAAAGTGTATATATATTGTAGTATTGTTGTTAGAAGTATTATTTGGGAATTATTTGTTTTTCTTTTTTCTTTAATGTTGTATGAACAATTGGTAAAACAATAAAGATTTATTATTGAAAAAAAAATTTAACTTATTTCCTTTAATTTTTCAACACACAGAGGATAGTTTCTCTTATATCTGCATGTGGCATGCCATTTCTGTCCATCTATCGACATTTTACAGCCCTCTTTGTCTGTCTACATTTGTACACGGAACTTTTCCATGTATACTACAGACACTGACATGGGGTCTGCAGAGCTGCCTATCTGTATGCTGAATTGCTCTACCTTCCTCCTTTGCATGAGAGTCACCTGCTTATGAGGTGGTTTGCATGCCACAGAACCTCCTGTGTTGAGGTGTTTAAGCCTGCTGCCCAGTAGTGTTTACTGATTCTAAAACCTGCTTACGTTTATGCAAGCAGCACAGCACAATACCTGTGCAGGCTTTATTATTATTCTCTCCATTATTAATGATTGGGCAATAAATTATTTAAATGTCCTTACTCACATTGTGCTTAGCTCATGTCTTATTCATACTATCTTTAAATTATTTGTATGTTTTTTTTGTAGATACTGTTGCATTATAATAAAATGATTTTTTGGTGAAAAAATATGTTAAATGGTATTATAAGCATATAGTGCATATCTGGAAGCTCACACTGCTGGAATATAGGCAACAGATGCAAACATTTGCAGGAGTGCAGAATAGGAATGGTACACACAAGAGAAAGGTTATGCTGATGAAGGGAGAAGACAAAACTTCATGGCATGGTGGCAGTGTAAAAGCAAGCAGAAGGACTATGCATATAGTAATACCAAATGCCTCTAGAATTTGTTAAACTCTATACCATATACTTTGCAATTAGTGTTTGTACCTTATCAAGGCAAAATCTCCTAAAGTAAATTTTTGAGTCTTCTTAGCCTCTGAATTTTGTAATTACCCAACAATCTAATATCCTAGTCCATTGCTCCCAAGCAACTCAGCTATATACAGATCCACAGCCTTTAGTATTCAGTAAATTCCAGCACCTTCCATTCTGACATATCTGCCAAATATATTTAGTGTTTTATCTATAAAGCATCTCTCTGCCAGATTAACATAGTGGCCCAGGTTGTCCAAGTTTACACAGTTTAGGACAACAGGAATTGGTGTTGACAATGGGTGACCTGAGTGCACAAATTGGGACAGACAGAAGAGGATATAAGGACTGCTTGTGTTCACATGGGTGGGGTAACACATATTAAGAAAGATAGGCCATTCTAGACTTCTGTCTGGCAAATGGCATGATGGTGACCAACACATAGTTCTGCAAGAATTGTAGACAGTCACAAGATCACATACAAAAGAGGCCAATGTGTAACTCAGGTTGACTTTCTTCTAGTAAGGAAAGGGAACTGGTGTAGAATCTGTGATTGCAAAGTCATCTCCAGAGAAACAGTCGGCCCACAGCATAAACCACTGATTGCCACAATTAAGCTGACTGGAGAGAAAGCACAAGAGATCAAGGAATTACTCAGGCCTCTAGAACTCAGGAAAAATAGCAAATAAGTGGAGTTGAAAAGAATGGCAGTGGCTCAAAACAGCATGTGGATGGATTATATAACATGTATGTGACCAGACAAAGTATGAAAGCAAAATATATAAGGAGAGCTGGTGATGGAATACAGAAGTCCAGGAAGTCATCAAAAGAAAGAAAAAAAAATGCAGTAAAAAGTGGGAGTTAGAAAATACAGACCAGGATAAGAAGGAATACTGGTTGGCTAACAAAGATCCTAAGAGAAGAGTTGCAATGCAAAGGACAAGGCATCAGAGGCACTCTACCAGTTTCTGAAAAGTGACTTAGTAGATGACACAGAAAAACTCTATTGGGTTGCAAGACAAAGACAGAATGATAAAGAAGGTAGTCAGACGTGATTCATGAGGCATGCCAACAACAGCATGCTCACAGGACATCAAAGACATATGGAAGGAGTACTTCCAGATGCTTCAAAATGAATGAAGAAAATCCCATAGAAACAGTACTGCCTCAGACACAGTCAAAAGTGAAAGAAGAAGAGGAGCCACTACCATTAGAAGTAAGAATAAGACTAAAGAAAATGTCAGGGAAAGCAGCAGACTCAGATGAGGTCAAAGCAGATATGATCAAGATGTTGGATAAGACAGGAGAGAAATGGCTTCTGAGGGTACTCATAGTGTGGAGAGAAAGGTGTATCCCAGATGACTAGAGGATAATCCTACTTATGCCAGTATACAAGGACAAGAGGAACATCCAAAACTGTGGGTAGTATAGAAGTATCAAACTGTTGTTACATGAAAGTTCTGGAGAGAGTGATTGATAAATGGATACACAGAATAGTAGAAAAGATGAAAGATGAACAGCTCAGTTTCAGTTCAGCTCAACTGACCCAATTTTTGCATTGAGACAGATAACTGAGAAGAAGCTAGAGATGAGTCAAGTCTAACTGGGCATTCCTTAATTTGGGGAAAGTATATGACATGGTCCCAAGAAAGCTGATTTGGGCAGTTCTATGGTGTTTTGAACTCCCAGAAACATTGGTAGAATTAATGCAGGTTATGCACAAGAACCTACTGATTCAAGTACAAACAGTGCTAGGACTCATAAAGAGTTTCCCAGTGGGAGTGGGTGTGCATCAGGGCTCATCTCTGAGCCCACCACTGCTCATACTGGTGATAGACTATATTAGCAAACGTAAAAAGGAACAGATCAACAAAATTGCTGTATGTAGATGATGTGGTATTACAGGCAGACTGTGAGCAAGAACTTTAGCAAAGGATAGGAGACTGGAATGCAAAACTGAAGGCAGATGAGATAAAACTGAGTGCAGATAAGACAGTTTTAATGGCAGCTAATAGGGAAAATTAGAAGAAGAACCTGAGAATTGAGATATAGAGAAAATCGAGGAACGGATTAACAACTTCAAGTATCTGCAAGGCTTGGTTGAGGAGAGGGGAAATCTGAATGAGGAGATCAAAGTTATAATCAGAGGGGCTGCAGGCAAGTGGCACAGAGTAGCAGGGGTATTGTATAACTGAAGAATGCTAAAGAAGCTGAAAAATAAGGTGCACAAAACAATGGTGTGACCAGTACTATTGTATAGTACACAAAGCTGGGCAGTAAAGACAGAGCAGTTGAGGAGGATAGATGTGATGGAGATGAAGAGCATGAAATAGGTGGTAGGATGCACACTATGAATCAGACATGATGATATCAGAGCAGAAGCCAAAGTAGCTTCAATTGCAGAGAAAGTTAGAGAGAACAGATTTCATGGATTTGTGCAAATGCTCAGAAAAGCATAAGACAATCTGGTAAAGAGGATGTGGGACAGACAGGAAGAAGGCAAGATGAAATGAGGTTATTCAAGAATGAGATTGATGGATTGTGTGAGAGAAGACTGGCAATAATCAGACATAACTGTCAAAAATTGGTATTGAATCAAGAGACGTGGCTACAGTTGACATGTCCTTGTCAGAAGCATTGACATTTACATAGGTCATGTGACCTGGAGATTTCTGTGCATGCCTGGGTAGGTCACAGAGGTATAGGACATCTGCCAAACATTGATAAGGTTGAGGTTTCAACCTTTCTCTTCACAGGGGTGCTGGATGTGGCGGCATATGAGAAAGACTTCTCTTGTCAGTATTGTTGACAGTGTCACTGTATCATCAGTCTATACATTGTACATGCTGTCATCATCAGCAGCCAGAGATGACTTGATAACTTCAGGCATGATGTGCTGCTCCATTTGGCTGGACTGTCCACCAGCAGGGACTATGGAAGCTGAAACATAAGATATCAGAGTCAGCACTCAAACACGTCTAAACTCTATACAATTGTGACAAACAAACAAACAAACATACTATTAGATCACACAACATATGAGTAACATGTGGACACATACATACCTTGTTGTGTAGGGGGCTGAAGATGCAACCCTGAGTGGAGAACTAACATTCAGAAGTGTCTTGGTGAATATATCCTGCCCCATGTGTAGTGCACTGTACAACATGAACAAGAGACAGGTATTACAAACATGGCACATCTTTTAGAAGCTCTCATGTCTTCATCATCAGCTTAGCTCCCATATCCAAGCCATCACTACCACATACAAAGGTCTATTCCACCATTCCACCCACCTCTGCTAGGGACACCAGAAACTCATCTACCTCTGTGAGCCACTTGTGTGTTGGTGGCTATCTTCCTATGGTGGCTATGTTCTTTGCAATCTCCAGCTCCTTACTCCTCTTAGCATGAAATGTCTTATTAGTGAAAATTCACCACTCTTGTTGCAGAAAACTATTATGGCCACATACAACATTGATGCCTCAATGCCATATTTGTGCCTGATAAACCTTGTCTCTGTTATCTATGCCAAAGACATGCATGTCTGCAGTAAAATCTCATT
This sequence comes from Protopterus annectens, assembly GCF_019279795.1. Taxonomy (NCBI): domain Eukaryota; kingdom Metazoa; phylum Chordata; order Ceratodontiformes; family Protopteridae; genus Protopterus; species Protopterus annectens. The sequence continues at coordinate 1,906,462,088 of NC_056735.1, forward strand.
TTCTGGAGTAGTAAACTTTTTCTGCTACTGCCTCTATTTCAAGATTAGGACAAAACCTGAGCCTCCATGGGTTACACTTGCCTTTCAACATTTATGTGTGTGTGTGTGTGTGTGTGTGTGTGTGTGTGTGTGTGTGTGTGTGTGTGTGTGCGTGTGTGTGTGTGTCATGTGAGTCTGTGTGTGGGTGTGTGTGGGCTTCTGTAGTTGTCCTGTATACATGTTTGCTGATCCCTTTCTCTATTTTGTAGTCATTTAGCTGTCCCTTGTAGTGCTGTGGACTTTCCTCTTTTCCTGTACACATTGCAGCAAATGGCTTGTTATCAGAACACTCATTGTTAGTGTGTTGACCCCCTGTGGTGTTATGGACAACCTGTCCCCTCCATTAAAATGCAGTGCTATGACTCAGTCTATTCACCCGGGCCACCATGGTCTGTGTGGCATATCTTTCTACACAGTGCACTCCCCTGAGCTGGACATGGCAGTTTTATGCCACTGTGCTGTATTCTAAACCCCAGTGCAGAACTTATTCAATGTGCCTGCTTCTGACATCCACCACTGGTGTTGAGCCCAATGTAGGGTTATGTTACTACATATCACGTCTTAGTTCACTATACCTAGATCAAAGTCTGAAATCATTATCTCCAAAATTATATTTCTACAGTTTCTAATATTAAAACTTTCTCATGCAAAATGGTGCCAACATTTTATTTTGTGCCAATAAGGGCCTTACAGAATTGTGGTTATACTAATGAGAACATTTAATGTGCTTGTCTTTGAATTTGTAACTTAAAAAGTAATGCACTGTACACACTAACTGGCACTATAACATGCTCAGCCCAGGGCATGTGTATAGTCTGTGCACCTAGCATATGCTGTTCATAACCCCACATTTGGTAGCACCTCATTATACTGACATGATGCACTTCATGTGACATTCAAACATGTATCCATGCACATAAGGCTGTTCCTCCAGTGAACCTGTGTGAGTGGACATAGTTTTCACAGGTGCTGGAAATATAAGATCTCCTGCTTGATGTCTGAGAAAGAGAGAGAGAGAGAGAGATTAAAATTTTCTTGCTCTTCCTTCATTGGGGGGTCTTAATAGATGGATGCTTAGCATAAGCTTGCCTGGACACTGAGTGATGCCACTGGTGTCAGCTGTTCTAATAAACATAGCAGGCATTGTTACGACAACCTATGGCATAACTGCTCTGACCAGCATCAAGAGTGAGAAGCAGAGATTATGGAGTGAGAGAGAAAAAAAGCAAGAGAGAGACAGAGAGAGAGAGAGACAGAGTTTTACTGTAAACCTTTTTTCTATTCTGTTACCAGAACCACCAGTGTGCTGAGCTTTTGCTGCTTTGCTATACAGTACTTAAGCAGCAATGTGACATCATAGCAGGATGTCACAGGACGCAAAAGCACCTTTAGTAATATTGTGCTGCAAATGCTGTGTACGCTCCTATACTATGCAACTGAAATTTTATGTGTAGTGAATGTGTGAACTATTTTTTTTCCTTCAATAGGATCATTTTTCATTGTAGAAAGTGAATAGCAGTGGCCAGTTAAACCTTTGCAACTGATGTCTCTGGTGCTGGGTCACCATTGGTCAATTGGTCTGCCTTTCACAGGGGAATAGACACACTGCTTCACACAGCTGAAGAAGCGCTAGAGGGTTCACCGGTGATCTCTGTGACTATTTATCTGGAGGGTGACACATGTTGCTGTTATGATAGTGGCTAAGAGTGGTCAACTGTTGTCTTCTAGCAGCGGTTGCAGAGGTCGGTGTTATGTGTATGCACTAACAGCTGTATGCCTGCCTCCTAACTTTGAAGTACTTTTTTGAGTGGCTGGTCAAGTCTAGTGACAATTAAGCCTCAGACATCAGGCCACCAGAAACATAGCATGATATGACTTCAGTCACATAGGTGACTAATATCTGTGTAGGTTTTCATCTGAGTTGGACTGGCAACCATAACGTACCATGTCCTATCTCCAGTCCAGATGCTCCTGCCTTGTGTGTCATTCCCCATACCTTGTCCACCCTTCCCATCACCAGGTATCTACTCTCTGTCTGTTTCCATCCACTGTGACCCCAGGTTGTGTGTCAACCCTTGTCCACAGCTCTAGAGACTGATTCGAAGAAGTCAATCAGGTTCAAGAGACAAGATCAGCTCTTCACAAACCCAAACTGGGTGGGGTCCAGTGTTTGAAGGTTGCCAATGTCTTTGTTTATAAGTTCCATGATAATACGTTCCATGGCCTTACAGATCAGGCTCATCAGACTGATGGGGCGATAGTTCGGTGGATCCCCCCTTGTGGAGTGGGATAACTGTAGCTGTACGCCACTCAGTGGGCATGAAGCTTGAGGTGAGGCTATGATTAAACATGGCACTTAGGTGAGGTGCCAGTTCATTTTTTAGTTCATGTAGTACACAGCCCAGGATGTCATCTGGTCCCATGGATGCCGTATTCTTAGCTTTGTAGAGTGCGTTTTTTTACCTGTGTGGCCATTATTATCGAAATTTGGCAATCTTTCAATATTGAGATTGGCCATTTAGAGGGTGAGAGGGGGGTGGATTTGAAACTGAATCGATCTGTGAAGATATTGGCAATATCCTTGGGATCAGTATATTTAATGCCATTCTGTTGTAGCTCAGAGCAGATCTGCGCATTGCCATTTAGATTCTTGACATAGCTATAGAATGCCTTGTGGTTGTCTTTGAAATCTTTGGCAATTTTATTTTCGTAACTAGCTTTGGAGGACTTTCTGAGGGATCTCAGCTTCTTACGCAGGCTGGTAAGGGAGTTTTTTGCATCTTGGGATTTTCCTCTTTTCTGCAACAGTTTCTTCCTTTTGTTGTAGAGTTTGTTTATGGCAGGGGACCACCAGATTGGCTTTCTCTTTTTAGAGGACAGAGTCTTGCTTTTATTTGGAATGGCATGATTCATGCACAAGTGGATGTGCTTGTACAGTGCCTTAGTGTAGGATTCAGCAGTCGAACTTTCAGTTCCCATCTGCATGGGTGTCATGAAGTTTGTTACTTCTGACTTGAGTAGCATGAAGTTGTCTTTGGAGAAGTTTTTTTACGGAGGTTTCCTTACTGGGGAGTGGGGGAGGGATGTGGATGTCAAGGGTGATTAGCTTATGGTCAGACCTGACCAACAAGGGGTGACCATATGTGTGGAGCATCGATTTCCCATGTTGGTAATGACCAGGTATAGGATATTGGAGCCCCTGGTGGAACTATGGATTAGTTGATCCAGGGCATTGGAATTTATGAATTCCAAGAACCACTGGGCAAAGGTGTTGGTACACGAGTAATTTTCCCAGTTAATGGCAGGGTAGTTGAAATCACCCAGTATTAGGGTGTTTGTTTGTATCTTAATATTTTCCAGTATGTTTAGAAAGGTGTAGTGAGAATCTTGGGGCATGGTGGGGGATCTGTAGCAAACTACAATTTGGATTGCAGTCTTACCTAGTGTTAGTTGCACCTGGAAAATATCAGATGCATTGTGTTGGGCAACTAGCCTGGTGGTGTGATATCCTTGGAGAATATGGACACTCCTCCACCTTTAGTGTTTCAGTCCTGGTTTGGTGGCCGAAAAATGTAGGAAGCGTTGTAGCCTGGCATTGCAGAGGTACTCTCTAGAGCCTTGAACCAGGTCTCAGTTACTGCACAGATATCGATGTTCTCCGTTGTGCCTCGAGAGAGTGCATTTTGATGTTTTGACTTCTAGAATTGAGTAGCATTACCTTCACATTTTGTATCCTTGTACCTGTTAAATTGGTGGTTTTGTTCTTTGAACTTTGCCTAGAAAAGGCACTATAGGGGTGGCAAGAGCTTAGCCCGTAACCTGAATCCCAGGGGCAAAAGGTGCAGAACATCTCTGGCAAAGCATCGTGGTCTGTCGAACATCTCGTCCCAGGCAGACAACTACTGGATCCCCTTTGAATGACACTAGGAGCTTAGCCAATTGTTGAAGTCAATCATTTTGTCCTTATACTGTTGTATCATTCTGGGCAAAGGTAGGATACTCCTCAGGGTTAGGGTCATACCTGCCTGGGCCACATGATCTGAGAGCTCTTCCATGTTTCTTTTCATGTAGTCCAGAGAAGTACGTCTCAACTCATTCACTCCAACATGGACAATGACAGAGTCATATTTGTACTCATTGTGGAATGACTTCAGTGCATGCGTTATGTGGCGAATCCTGGCACCCAACAGGTAGCTGAATGTAATTTTCTCCTTGTTCAGCCTGGTGAGTGGGACATCAGTGTGCCTGACTATAGAGTCACCTATGACTAAAGTGTTGGTTACATTGTCTTGCCTTAGCGGCTGTTGTTGGGTGGCATACTGGTATTGTGAGCTATGTGACGCTGTCGTTGTGATTGGTGTTTGTTTGCATTTCAGCTTTGGCGGTCCTTGTTGCTTGGGCAGGTTACTGTTAAGGGCCTCCACATATGAGAGTTTAGTGTTGCTATGTGAGGGTGTTTGTGATGTGGGTTTAGAAGGGCTATGTGTTGCTTGAGGTGTAATGCAGGTGTTAACCTTCTCCTCTTGACTGTTTAGCACAGTCTTGGGTAGAGAGAGCTTTGCTTCCAGTTTGGTTATGTAAGTGCATCTCTCGCAAGTTGTAGTGTTGGGTGGTACGAGGAGAGGGTTGTCCGTGTACATGACACAATTGCTGTATTGTCCCAGTATGCTCAGATTCACTAGGTGGACAGGAGAAATCACTGGAAGCTGACCTTTGGACATGCCTGGTTTGGTGCTTTTTTTGTAAAGTACAAGAGCTGTTTTCCCTTTCCTTAGCAAGGTACTTTGCAATTATAGGCTGCTTAGTGCATACAATTAAGTTCTCCTTAATAACAAGGAAAGTTGAGTGTTTGTATCAGTTTAAGGCTTCCTAGTGCTTTCCAGCAGGTTTTAGAGCAAGTGTTAGTCACAGGGATGCTTAAAGGTAAGATTAAAAAAATGGTTTATCCTAAGCACTGCAGTGTGCACTAGAGGAGTTAGATGTGAAAGTAGGTAACTTACATTTTACTTGTCTAAAAAGTTAAGTTTTAGTGGAGATTCACTATTTTTAAAGCAAGATAGATTGAAAAGAGGTGTTCACTTTTGTATTCTGGTACTATGGAATACAGTAGGATAGCCAATAAATTTAAATAGTTGAAGGGGAGTGATTTCACAAAATGATGATTTTGCGCTTGCCAGTAAAGCAGGGAGGAAATGAGATATATGGTCAAATTAACATGCAGGGCAGGCAACTAGAAAGGCAGTGGTGTTTAAGAGCACAACAGTAACTGGCAAGTTTAATATGCAGTTAAAAGCAGAATACAAGTAAAACACAAGGTAAAGAAACAAATCACATTATTCAAAATAGAAAAAGGCAGTAAAATAATATAAAATACAACAAATAAAAAGCAAACTAACCTTTCTCTCTCAGCAAAGTGTAGCAGAGTCTGGGTGAGCCTTTCTAGTAAAGCTGGAGGGGAATAACTTGTGCTGTTCTCCATTCCTTAGGAACAAAGCCTTTTATTAGGCTACGATTTAAAAAGGTACTTAATAGTCATGCTAGTTCATGTTTTGGCCTGTTTAGAAGATAGCCTGGGATGTCACATGGTCCCATAGAGGCTGTGTTTTTAGGGCTTTGACAACCTACTCTTCAGATATGTAGGGTGGAAGGAACTTTGGGTGAGGGGTTGTTGTAAGCTAGGAGGCTATAAGGGTGTGAAATTTTCACCAAACCTATCAACTAGGAAGTTTGCTATCTCTGTGAGGTCAGTGTGTGTGTGATACTGTTGGCCACTAGTTCTGCACATGCTTCGGTCCTACCCTTAAGGTTACGTACATAGCTGTAAAAAGGCCTTATGGTTATCCTTGGCAGCACTTACTAAGTTTCTCTCAAAGAAGCTGTGCCTGTTGAGGCTGAGGAGGGTGTTTTTCCATTGTTGGGGCCTTTCCTTTGTTTTCTTGGACAGCAACTTTTTGTGTTTATTGTCGAGTTTGTTGATGCTGGATGTCCACCATGGCAGCTTGTTTTTACTTGGGGCTCTGGCTTTGATTATTTCTTCTACAGCCAAGTTTATACACTTATATAGGTGATTGGGCAGGGCTTTAGTGTAAGCTTTGGTGTAGTTACCACTTTCAGCTTGGGGTGAGGCTTGAAATGCATGTATACCTTCACCTAGATGGACATAGTTTGCCTTGATGAAGTTTTTTAGTCTGATTTCACCCTTTGTGAGTTCTGGTGTTAGTGTCAGTTTGAAGGTGACTGATTTGTGGTCAATTTTAACTAATGAGGGTCCAAAAGTTACAGCAGTGCACCTGTTTGGTGTGTTGGTGAAGACCAGCTCTAGAATGTTTGTTCCTCTTGTCAGGGTATGGGCAATTTGTTCCAGGGCATTTGAATTCACAAAGTCAAGGATATTTTGTGCTAGCAAGTTTGAGCTAGTGTAGGTTTCCCAGTTGATGGCAGGATAATTAACATCCCCTGTAACCAGTGTGTTCAGTAAAATTTGGATTTTCTTCAATTTGGTTAAGTAGGTTTTGTGGGTGTTGTGACCCATTGAGGGGGATCTATAACTGACTAAGACTTGAATGGGGGTCTTACCCACCATAACCTGGACCTGGAATAACTTCATGGAGTTGTCCAGTCTAACTAGAAGGAGGGTGAATTTATCCCTTATATAGATTGAAACACCATCTCCTTTGGTTTCCACACATTCATTTTGTGGTCTAAAGGTGTGGAAGACATTGTAGTCTTGCAGGGCTGGAGTACTATCTAAGGCCTTAAACCAGATGTTTGTGACTGCACAGACATGTACATCTTCTAGTGATAGAAGTGCTTCCAGGGAGTACAGTTTTTGGTTTAAGCTTCTAGCATTCAGCAGCATGACATTTTCTAACTTTCTTATCTTCCCATTTAATTCCACATATTCAGTGAACTGAGTTGGCACTTTACAGAACCTCCTCATATGCATGAGTGTATATAGCCTAAGAAATGCTTATTTGCCTTTTCTGTAATTTAGGACAATCCAATCATGCAGGTCACCCTTAAGCAAATTGGACCTATTTGGTCCTATAGGGCCCCACTCCTACAGGGGTCCCAAACTGGGCTGTGGCAGAATCACTATGTCTTATGTGATCAACAAGACTAGCCTAAGAGTCACTACAGCAAAGGGCAAGGAATTTTCCTACCTGTAGATTTTCTTCTGCAATAGCTAGGAATCTCATCAAAGGAGCGGACTACATTTCTTGCCATTCGCTGCACTTGTGGCTACCGTAACATTATTAATATTGCAGTTTTGTGATGCTTGCATGATTGACAGTGCTAGCTGCTCATTCTCCCATAGCAGTTAGTTGTTGAGTACTCAAAAGAGTTTTCAATCCAAAACTGAGGTCAGATTAAGTTCCTGGTTTTGTAAATCACTCCAGTTACGACTGAAGAATATAGTAAGATAATGTTAATATGAAGACAGAGAGTGGTCCTGTGTTTTCTGTTGCTTCTCTTGCTGATGTGGGATATATGGCTGGCTCTTAGTGTATATAACTATAAAAAACTGGAATAGTCAACCTCAAACAGTAAGAAAACATACACTAGTAAGCACAAAATAAATAAATATATTTAAAAATTTAACAGATACTGTGATGCAAGGTAACTTGTAATCACCAAGCCTTATGACAGAATGTTACCAGTTTGGCACTATGGCAGAGAAACACTTGTTGAATATGCAAATAACTGCAAAATAATCCAAGTGAACTGAAGTTCCAGGTGCATTGGTTCAGTAGAGGGAGGCAGAGGTGGGTAGAAAAACTATTCCAGTGGTCTAAAACAGAAAAATAGTAACACAACACTTTGACTCATAAAGGTACTTTAAGGATACCTTAGTCTCATAGTCACAAGTAAAATATTGGGGAATGCAGATGACTAGAAACATAAAGGTAGAAAATGGTTGGGCTGGACTGAAGAGGAGTTTTAGAGGAAAGTAAATTAACAGCTGAACGCATTCCCCTGGATTCATGAATCCTCCGTGTAAGACATAATAAGTCTTACTCGGAGGCTGCAGTTGAACGGTATGATGTCAGCGTGCAATGAATATGCATGAGGTCATGCTGACTCAACCATAAGTCTTACACGGACCATGTAAGAAAGCAGGGGGCATGTCCGACTGCCAAGCAGTCTAAATGTCCACGCCACTGCAAGTGTTTTAAAACTAAACAAAGCACACACACAAGAGCGAGTCTGCTCAAATGTCCCTGCACCCAACATCACACTCCCTGATATTGTAAACCCCTATCACAGTTCTAAAATGCAAAACATTAAATATATTTTTTAAATCCCCAAAATAGCTGCCCGTATTTGTGCGTGTGTGCGCGGGTGTGCCCATTGTTTAGCTAGAGTTAGCAATTCTGACATGGAAGAGCATAAGAAAGAATGTTAATGCAAATCACACCAAATAGCAATAGCATAATGGTAGAGCATTCGCACAACGAAGAGGCATTCACGGTTCGGGTCCCACCACTCCCCTTCCTATTTATTTTTTAAATCAGTATATGAAATAATACCTGGCAGATATGTTTAAACATTACTAAAAAGCAATGAAATGGCCAGTGTATCAGTGAACAAAATAAATATTTTAAATGATCCTGATATAAAATTGCCTGCAGTTAAGCAGCGCTTCCCCCAGCGCAATAGAGTTGCCCATAGTTTCATAGCACTTTACCCAGCACATTAGAGTTGCCCATGGTTCAATGGCACTTTACCCAGCGCAGTAGAGTTGCCCATAGTTCAATGGCGCTTTACCCAGTGCAATAGAGTTGCCCATAGTTCAATGGTGCTTCACCCAGCGCAATGTGTTTGCGCGGACGTGCGCGCCACGCAAACCAGGGCACCATAGAGCACCGAGGAGCAATGTAGAGCAAAGTTGCTTAAATGCAGCTACACCCCATAGCCTGTCTGGATAGTATGAAAATAAAATGAATGACAAGGTTCAAACCCAGGACTCTGTGCATCAGAAGCAAAGTATAAAACCACTAAGCCATGACAACATAGGGGAAACCGCCACTATTAACATACATATACTTACGAATGATAATTTAACCATTACTAAGCAGGTCTGCAGTCAGCCGAGAATTTTACAAAATGGCCAATCAGAAAAAAGTGTGGGAAATGCGGCATATTTAAGCCCCACAGGTGGGAATACATGCCATAACTGATTGTAGCTTACATCTGCAGTTAGACTGTCTGGTGTCGGAAAGGGAACACACTTCCGAGTGCAACGCTGGGACATCGAGGAGTCCAAATACATGGTTTGGCTCTTTGTCCACTGTCATGAGTCAAGGCTCCTGCAGGGCCAGTTCCAAGGGATGGAGTACAAGGCAGAGGCTTGGAACCGGTTAGCTCGTGACCTCACCAGTGCCACAGGTGTTCCTCAGACTGGTGAGCAGGTCCGTCACCACCATGCAGACCTGAAGAGATGAAAGCAGGACCGCCTGAACCAATGGATACAGGAGGCCCGTGGGATGCGGGATGCCCCACAACTGAGTATGTAGCCATGGAATGCAGTATGTAAGAATTGATAATGGAGTATGTATAATGGATAAGTATGTCTCAATATCCCTTCACTTACTTTACAGCTGCAGGTGACCGTGCTATGAATCAGCAAGCCTATGCTGATAGACTGCTAAGGCTGCACCACCAGGCAGGTTAGTGATTATTATGCATGTATTGTTATATAAAATATGGGAGAGAGCATGAAAGAAAGTGTTGTAGTCTAATAATACAGCCATAAAATTGCCTGAATAAGTCCTCTGCATGTACTGTCAGATAAAAATGTCAGATAGGCAGAAAAAGAGTGTAGAAACCTATTAAGAAAGGTAACATATGTTTAGAATAATATCTCTGCAGGCACTGTCATACAAAATAAGTGAGTGAGCCTGAAAAAATATTGTTCTAACCTATTAATAAAGGTATAATATGTCCAGAACATGTCTGCCATATACACCGTTAAAACAAATAAAGGAGTGAGCCTGTGGAAAAGTGTGTAATGTCATTAATAAAGGTCTAAAACCAAGAGTGTGTCTGTGTCACAGAGTCTGAAATGTTGTTGTACCCTTGCAGTATACAAACAGTACTGTTTGAAAAGGTGCTGGCAACTCAGAGTTGTGCAATCCCATATAAAGTGGGTGATGGAAGTACTAGTAGCTGTGAAACATATATACAGTCCACAACAGGCAGTTACTGGCTGGCATGAATAAGTAAACCTGGCACACGTGTAGCATGTTATTTTTTCCCCAGAAATGTGAGTGTGTGTCAAGAAATGCATGGTTCTGTACAAATCAAAGTGAAAATGTCATGTGAAAACATCCCAGATATGTAGATAAAGAAATAGAAATGCAATCAAGAAATATGTAGCAGTAGCATCTGCATCCTGGACGGTTAGTATTTCAGATATAGGTCAGGCATATATTGAACTAGCCAAACCCATTACACAACCTAATGTATGGTGGCAAGTGTAATAATACAGGTAGGGGATATACACTTGCAGTCACTAGGAAGGTAGTGTAGACTAAAAGGTCATTATAAGATGTTAACCAAGGTTTTTTATACACCCTACTGTATGTGCATAAACCATGCAATTCCACACCTCAATGGGTATGTGTAATCTTAAATATTTGTTGGGACATATGTTCTATTGTTCTATAAATATTTGTATTCACGTTGATGCGTCTGCCCTGTTTAAACACCACAATCATGGTGGCCTGTTGCTACCAAACATCCCTAAATGCTGTTGGAATAACCAATGTGGTTCAATATACGCATGTGTTATGCTTGCTGTTCAACTGTTGTACCCTTGGTTTGTTGGGTTAATGGGAAAATTATTGCATGCTGTTACAACTAATCTGGAATGCTGTTTTGCTTATGTTGTAATTAAACACACCTAATCACAGAACGTATGGGAAGACCGGTCACAGCGGACCCACCTGTCCCTCCTCAGCCGGCGAGTGCACCTGGCACCAGCAGGTCCGGTGCCCAACCCGGGCTCCCCTCCTCTGTTGGTCCTGTGCCACCTTCAGGTGGAAGTGCTGCAGGGGATGGGGCTCATCCCCCTGTGCAAGCATGGGCAGAGAAGGGCCACCTGTCACCCTTCAAAGGGTCCGGGCTCTGGTGCGTAGGGAGATCCAGCGTTCAGTCACTGATCCCCTACGCCAGCTTGAGGCGAGAGTGGCACATCTCACGGATGAGCCTGCCCATCCTACGCAGCCCCCAGCACAGCCACCCTTGGGGATGTGAAGGTTCAGTGGTGACTGCCCATGGGTGGGGATCTCAGTTCCACTGTTACCATCTGTGGGCTCATGGGCTTGCGATTACCAAACATCCAACCCCATCAATTGTGTTCACCCACCTCATGTGTCATACACTGCCCCTGTATGCATCTTGTCTGTCTTGTCTGTTTACCTTCCCAACCTACCTCCCCGGACATACCTACTTCCTCTACCTCACTTCCCACTCTCACCTGAAAAAAAAAAAAAAAAAAAAAAAGGCAATCTGTACCCACAAAAAAATTACGCCCCATACATAGCTGCCCATTTCACACACATGTCCATCAGACAAACATGTAAGCAGATAATTAGAATTGGCAGTACAACATACTTTGTTGTCCTCACCCCTCTCCCAGGGGTGAAAGGTTTCAAATATCACTCCAAATTCATTGTATATGCACAGCTGTTGCTGTTAAAGAAATGGGCAGCTATGGACCTTCCCTACACCCGTCCTGCACATCCCAAGCTTGTTTACCTACTGTGTGTCCCTCTTTGTGCCCCCTTTTTCACCACTTTCCTATCTCCCCATTTTCTTTTCTTTAAAAAAATTAGCGCTGGGGTTAGCGGGAGTAAGCACTTTTAAACAGCAGTAAATGGGTTTAAGTGAGTGTGCATGTATACCCTTAGCTAAGCATCGCTAAGCATCACGCAAACCTGTGCAAACCTTTTTACAACTGCTTAAAAGTGCCTTAGTCACTCTATGGCAGGGCCCTTGTTCTGCTCAGCAGCAAAAGAAAATACCTCTACCAGTCGCGAACCCCAGACCCTTGACACAATAGACTGCATGAATTACCAGTAAGCCACAGCAGATATACAAATAACTGGGTTCTGAAATAACTATATCATGCATTACAATGAGGGAATGTAAATGAAAATTAGGAATGGTATAACAGTAATCCTTTTCTGTGGATCTTTACCAGCAGTGGTTGTGGAATTGCATGACATGACTGTGAAAGGAGAACCAGCCATCCTAGCAGAGAATAATGCTACAGTAGCACCTTACAAACACCACACAGTATCAGACCAAGATTAATACTGGCCACAGGAATACAGTGCAATAACCACATTTGTATGGCAGTTAATTGTGTAAGTGAGAAAAAAGTACATACTCCCATGTATCCTGTGTTAGCATTTGGAGGGGTGTGTACATGTCTACACTGAGATGTGTGTACTGGAAGCAGCGACATTCAGGTTTGAGTACAATGTGCATATCACTGGCTACAACCCTAGCATCAGATAAGAGACATATAACAACCTTCAGACTGACACAACAGTATCCAGAGCAAACAAGCATGGGCCCTACCTTGGAAATCTGAAAGGGCTACGCCTACCTAAACTAGTATTTTATAGCAGTGGGCTGCAATCAAAGTGAAACAGCAGGCTGCATGCAATTACTGAATGGTGGGCAGCAATTGGTGCAGAGGCTGTCACATGGACAAGTGCAGATACCTAAAAAAGCAGGCTGTGCCTGCAGTCCACACATGCAATTATATCATTGCAGGTGCTGTGAGATAGAGAGTGAGAGACAGAGAGAGAGAGACAGAGACACGGACACAGACACAACTGAGACAGAGACAGAGACAGAACAGGACAGAGTGAGAAACAGAGACAGAACTTTGAATAGAGGGCAAAACCAAAACAACCACCAATAAAAAATAAAAACTACAAAACCGTAACACACGGAGCAGGGAAGCACTAAGGTAAGGTATGTAACTCACATGTATGTGTTGGCATGTTGTAGATATTCCCGAAGAGTACTCTACACACTGCAAATCATCCATGTGTGGCAGCAGTATGTATCTATCTGTATCTGCACATGTGCATAGGGCAAGGGACATACTGCAACTGTTAGTGAAGGGTGGACATATATCTGTCAGTGAAGGTTGATATGTGCATATATCCATGTAGGTCGTAGTGTGTGGCTTAGAAAACAGCATGCAGTGCGCAGGATCAGCTGTAGGTCAACTGGTGCCCTAGGCAAAAGGGTTCCATGGCGCCCCATACCACACTTCCTGGTGCCCCCAACCTTGTCATACTACACCACATAAATAGTGGAAAAGCACCCCTGCTAGAGCGGAGCCCTAGGCGGCCACCCAGTTGGCCTATGCCTAAGGCCAGCTAAGGTAGTGTTGATATATGTCATGTGGTGGTTAAATGCTGTGGAACAGATGTGTCAGATCTGCTGTGTTACAGCCAGTGAGGCCTGCTAATGCAACAAGGGCTGAGGACACCCACATGCATTCTGCACAACACTGTGCAATTTAATCACATACCTGTACATCCCACAACTGTCGCATAAGTGATATCCCCACCATGAAAGGTGGACTGTACATGTGCCTATATGTACATCCATGTAGACAGCAATGGATGTGCACATGTATGTGTATAGATATGCAGGTATATAATATATATGTACATATATATATATATATATATATATATATATATATATATATATATATATATATATATATATATATATATATATATATATATATATATATATATATATATATATATATATATATAGATATATATATAGATATATATAGATATATATATCTACATATATAGTGAGAAAGAGAGGGAGAGAGAGAGACATGGGTTCATATGTACCGCAACAGGTGTGTGGTGACCAAGGCACGGACTGTAGACAAGTGTTGATACAGCAGTGCCATTCCACCTTCCCAAAATAGTGTACCCATTAACTACCACATAGGTAGAGATGTACCTAACAGTGAAGGTGTGATAAGGGAACATGGGACACAGGTGGACAGTAGCCTCCGCTTTGATGAAGACAGTGCCAAACTACACCTGTAGTCTGTCTGTGTGGTATGTGTCATGACAACAGGTGTGTCAGCTATGGAAGTATAGGGTAGAGTTCCCCTGTACTCATCACAATGCACTGTGTGGTATGTACTTCACATGACAACTACACCAGGTGAACAGGCCACAGACAGACCCCCCAGAGGGTAATACTGGCTGCAAACAGATGCCCTATGCTGACTGACTCACAAAATCACAAGTACACTGTATTGCATACTGGCCACGCAGAAGTGACCTCTGCCAGACATACAGAGGTATGTCACACCCATAGCTGGGTGACAACCACCATGGCAACATATCACAATCCCTCTGGGATAAATGCTCTAGGGCCCTAAACCTTGTCAATTCACTAAACGGCACATGCTGGAGGGATAGGTTCCCATCTCAGAGATATGCCATACACCGGAATAGACCACATAGCAATAGCAAACAAGGCTCCTCCTTGGCAGTTGTTATAAATACCCCTGATGATTGTGTGAGAGATTGGTAATACACCCCAGGAATCACCTCTGTGGTTCAGGTTGGAAGGGGCAAGTGAAATCAAAGTACATGTGTGTCAAAGGCCAGGGTAGCATATGGCTAGGCTGCCGTAGGCCCTAGGGCCAATAGCATATTACCTACCTATGACACTATGCACTCACACATGTACTTAATGCAATAGCTGCTATGTGATGTTGCATAAGTGTAATGCTGAATGTGTTCAAGGTCTGTAAAGGTGTGATAGCTTAGTGTGATGTTGTATCTGACATGGTAGTGCCTATCCTAGCTGTGAGGACAGCAACTGATGTGTAATGTACCGTTAGGCAGACATAGTAGTATGGCATATGATGTGACTTAGTTCTCTGTTGACGAATGTGGTGTCTCATTGTAGGCTAAAGCAATACATGTATGCTTAGTGAGTGGCACTGCTGGTGAATCCATCACTAATATGAACTGTAGTACTACCTGAAGCTGTAGGCCTAAACAGCACAGTATGGTGTGTGTTCACATTGCTTGGAAACACTGTCATGTGTGTTTCCTGTAGTCTCCACAGAGGACAGAATGCAGACATAAGGGTGTGTAAGTAGTGGCACACAGTACCGTATGGTACACAGGTAATGCTCATCTGTGTTGGCATACAGTGGTGCATTGTATGTTCGCCTGATGTGTGTGTGATTATGCCTGTACAATGGCTGTGATCATATGTGTGTTACAGGGTAAATGTGTGTATCCAGCAACATATATAGTCTGTTACAGCAGTATTCCACCTATAGTAACAACTGGACAAATCTGTTAGGCAGGGCTGTGGCATCAATGACTAGGGTGGTTGATTGGTACTACTGTACCTGTACTATACATCCATTGCAATGGGTGACATCTCTGTTCGTGCATCAGTGTGATATGCACCCCTGTCTTGAGGTTGAGCAATGTGTCACAAACAGTGTGTCGGGTACTGTTGTATAGTGGTGTGATATATAGAGTCTGCCAGGCAGTGTTAGTTAGTTGTGGCCTGTGAACCAATAAGTGATATTGAACGTGTGCAACCTCAGACAGCCAATAGGATGGTATATATGACAGTAAAGTGATATCTGTGGGTAAAGATGTAAAGTGTGACACAGGACACTCTCACACATATTGTTCATATCTTTTTCATCCACATGGCCCACCACCGCAACCCAGTGTATACAGCGGAGGAGGAAGAGGTGATACGCAACAGCCTTTTGCTTTGCAGCAGTACACAATGCTCTTCTCCAGAAGCGGCCAGCACCAGCAGGAGCGGACCGCACTGTGGCAGTAACATGTTAGTCGGGTAAATGACATAGGCATGCATAACTGGACATATGAGCAGATACGCCATCAGTGCAGTGATTTAATTAGACAAGTCTGGCGGCGTGAGTCTGATATCCAAAGACAGCAGCTTGCCACAGATGGAGGGGTGGCCATTCATCCTCCCCTCTCCAGAGCGGAGGAGCTGCTCCTAAGCATGATGGCTCCTGGACAACAGCTACAAAAACCACTGACATGTGTTGTAATGGAGGCCGGAGCCACCCAGCACATCCACCTGGAGCAAGCAGGTGACATGCCCAATCTGTAGACTACAGTTAACTGTATTGTTAGATTATGTGTACGTGAGATGTGTACTGTGTGTTTAGCAGTTCAGCTACCTAGTGTTGTGCAATACGGATAGTTTGAATAATATCCCTACACCTACACCTGTGACTGTTGACTGTTGTTGTACTGCAGTTTAGCATACCCACTGTAGCAATGCCATAGTTGTGGCCACTGACGAACCCTCTCATATTCTCGTAGGTCCCTCTGGTGTGATGGCAGGGCAGCTGATCCAAGCTGGTGAGTGTGTTATACCTGCAATGTTGGTAATGAAATATGCATGTCATAGGTGAGATGTAGGCCAAGTACACGTAACACACCTATGCATAATGCATGCCATGCATGTTTGCTGTGAGATGTTGCACAGCTCAGTAATGTCAGTAGCTGCCTCAATGACATGCAATACACAGAGCATGACACACAGTTGTGGCAACCCCATACTGCACATTGGATAGGCATAGTTGCAACACCTGTACACAACATAACACATTGATCACATGCAGTACACAAAGTCATGCTACATATGGCGTAACCACACACCCACTGTAAGGTCACACGTCAGTATCCCACATGTCATCCACACACACATAATATATCTTGGGGGTAGAGGCTTATCATGGGGCTGTGCAACACTCTTCATCACATAACACAGTCAAGTGAGGCAATGCTCCCTACTGGGCACCTCATACACCCATGTACAAAGTGGCTGTGTGATAGTGAACGTATCCACGGCACTGCATTTCAGGTGCAGTATGCTAGGCGGTGGTCTGTCGCACAGTAGTAGCCATGAGTGACCACAAGATGCTTGATGATAATGATGGCACATGGTACTACACCCCATCTGGTTACAGTGACCACAGCACTACACATAGCAGTCTTTGCTGTGCACCTCATTGTTCTGTGTGTGCAAACATATGCACCTATACACACCATGCATAGCATGTTGTGTGTGTGCTTACATATGCTAGTATACACATTCTGCACATCAGTTGCCATCTGTACAAAGAGTCACATATATGTCCTGGAATGCTATTGGGTGTATAGGTCACATGATACACATTGGGTATGTGTGGTGTTTAATGCTGCAGTCGTGTAGCATGCCATGTCGTGGCTGGCACTGACATATCTGCAATATGTGCTACACTCACCATAACCAATGTACAATGTCCATGTCGAGCATTGGCATTCCTTCATGTCTACATGCACCACTCATCCCATGTCTGTACATTGCATGCATTCCCTACACCTGTGCCCACTATTGTGTGCTATGGACACAGACACTGTCATCAGACATGGCAATCTATGTGTCACACAGATAACACATGCAGCCATGGTATGTATACCATTGAGTGATGGTGCACATGACATTGCAGAGCAGATAATACTTACACAACAATGTTGTGTCCATGTACACACTCTGTTCCGGGGTGTACCCAATCACTGAACAACTACACACATGCATCAAAGCCATGTATAATGTCATTAGATAGGGCTGTCTACACTTGCACTGCATGGTCTTGTGCAACACATATTCTGCATGCTGACACATGTGTGGTGACTGTTTGCCTTGTGATACTGTCACCCACCATCACCCACTATTGTGTATGTGTTGGATTGCTGGTGTGTGTGTGTGTGTGTGTGTGTGTGTGTGTGTGTGTATGTACTGTGGTGAGCAGTGTACTTATGTGCATGTGTTCATGTGTGCATGTGTTCATGTGTGCATGTGTGCATGTGTTCATGTGTGCATGTGTTTATGTGTGCATGTGTTCATGCGTTCATGTTTTATGTGTGCTTGTGTTCATGTGTGCATGTGTGCATGTGTTCATGTGATCATGTGTGCATGTGTGCATGTGTGCTAACATCATGTACATATTGTAAAGTGTGTTTCCTGTCTTCCTTCCACAGGTGCTGAGTTAGGGGTGGCTGAATGCAGCAGGGAACCTGATGTCACCACCACTGATAGTGGAGATGATGAGACGTATTGTGGCACAGGAAGGTCTGACAGGCTCTGTTGTTGGTCCACCAATCAACACTACACAGCGGTCAACCCCATCTATGTGAACACTCATACTGCCAATACATCCCTCATCACCAATGGCCTTAGCTGAGGGACAGCATACAGTTGGCATTGACCAGGAGAGTGTAGTACCTATGGCACATGCATTCCCTCACAGCAGCCATAGCCAGATAACTGGAATGGTACCACATAGGCGGATGTCCAGGGGTTCTCGGGGGAGCACCACTGGTCGTATTGCCCCTGGCAGACATGCCCCCAGAGGTATTACAACCTCCAGTATGTTTCGGGCTGTAATGCAGGCACAGACACGTATGGAACGATACACCCGACAGGGACTAAGGGCGCAGAGGGCCCATTACACTGCTATCAATGACAGCATCCGTGACGTTGCCAGTGCCATCTGAAATTACACTGAGGTCATTGATAGCCGGTGGAGGGAGACATTAGATGTCCTCCACGATGTGTTAGCCATGAGCCAGGACTGTGTGGGATGGATGAGAAGCCGACACGGACACATGCCAGCAACAGCATCAGCTGGCAGTCATCGCGGATGGACCACGGATCACAGCCGCTCCCGTAGTGGCAGTACCAGCCCTGGCAATGCTGGGGCTTGCCTGTCCATTGACCATCCTACTAGACCACGTGCACGTGGCACTGGCCAGTCCCAGCAGGGACATGGGTCCAGTCATCATACCTCTACCTCTGATGACAGCACCCAGTCATGGTTGGTACCTGATACTGCCCGTAGTACCCCTGCTAGGCACAAGTACTATGGCCTAGCAGGTACCATCTGTGGCTGTCCCACAACCACCCGTATATGGCAGCCACATGGTGGAGTTGTGAGCATGCAGACACTCACACATTTACCATGCAACTAGGGCTCACTCATACACACACACACATTACATCAACATTGGCCCATGCAGTACTGTTGTCCCTCACACACACACACACACACACACACACACACACACAGACATGCCAATTGGATGGGTCAATGTCGGGCTCTGGCAGACCTACAACACACCCTGTACATATGATGACACCTGTGCCACCTCCTGTCATCTGTAACATTGACGCAGGAACAGGCTAACATGGTTCTGATGCACAGGGTGTCATTATAGCAGTGTAGCAATAGTAGCAAGGTGACAACAGGAAAGTGTAATGATATCCTTGTAGGTATACCTGAGCAGGCATTATGCATCACAGCTGTGATAGTCATTGTAGCATTGTTTGCACCAATGTTAGTCCTGAGTATGTAATGTCCCCCCATGTGCCACTTGGCTGAAGTGTACAGTGTTGCCAGCATGTGTTAGTGAGTGGACAGTTCATGTGTGATGTGTGCATTACAAATTAGCGGGTGTACATCTATGAACATGGTGTGTGCGCACTGTCTGCATGTACGTGTATAGTGGACACGTGGGATGTGCGACTTACCCTGTTCTACACTTTGTTAACATATCATGGTATCTTTCAATGGCCAGTATGCATTCTACTACAGATATGTACTAACATGGGTACACATGTATGTATGACATGGGTTGGCACTATGCTGTGGGTGATACTGTTGATATCTGTCAATGATCTGCAGTCTGGTAGTATACACCATCTCAACAGCATGACTATACCCAATCATTAGATGATGCCCTGACAAATGACTCAACGTTGTAGGGAACTCAGTAACAGTTGGATCCTCCCAGTACTATACAATAACAGTAACCAGTGGTATTGACCTCCACACGTTCCTGGGACCACACCTGTGTGGCATATAGCCCTCTTAGGTACATGCAAATACACTAGGGATATGTCCATCAACATCTGGAAATTCATGCATTGGCCTACACTGCATTCCCTGGATGGGACGCATATCCTACACAAGGGTATCATACAGACAGATACCTGTTGTCCAATACATGCTGTATAGCAGTAAGCCGTCTATGGCATATTTATCCACATTTACTATACATACTATCCCGACAGTACCACATAGGTGGTAGCCCTCAACATGTATGTTAGGTACCAATGTGTACAGACAGACACATGTTATGTCATCTGTCCCTTGGTATCCACATATCCATAGGTATTGTGGGGTCCCTCTGTGTTTCACATAACACATTAGGGGCCTGCATGCATATCCACAGGGCTGGTGTACACCTATAATGACTGTCCCTTATTGCCAGTCGTTGTTGTGTATGAACATGTCTGTCATATTCCCCATCAATTACCCTCACTCACATTACTCTATAGTACCTGTCATGGGTGTGTGTGGCAGAGATGTCCTTGGCCACGGATCTCTACATTGGCCAGGCTTGACACAGACATACATATGTGACCTATGATTTGTGAAGCAGCGGCACAATCCGTTGAAGGTTACAAATGTATTCATGTCATATGCAGGCTTCACACCTATGTACTGATTGAGGTCACATGTACACATATTTATTTGACATGCAGATACCCGATGTGTGCAATGCACATACTGTTTATAACATTTGTCATACCTTAGTAGTAAAAGCAAAACCCACACTGCATTGACCACCTGTGGCACACATACTCGGCATTTGCAGGACTCAAACCACTACCTAACTATGTGATGATATTAGAAAGATACACATGAACATGGCACGCTATATGCATTTCTGGGTGGTTTATGTTCTCCTTGAATATTTGTAGTATGCTGACATCATCGGACTTTCCAAAGAGGGATGTACCTCTTTTAATGTGTTTTCCCAGTCTCCAAAAAGGTTACTCTTCTCAAAGGAAACCACACACATACACTTGGCGTTTGCAGGACTCAAACCCCTATTTAACTATGTTATGATAGTAGAGAGATACACATTAACATGGCATGCTATATGCATTACGGAGTGGTTTATATTCTCCTTGAATATTTGTAGGATGCTGACATCATCGGGCTTTCCAAAGAGGGATGTACCTCTTTTAATGTGTTTTCCCAGTCTCCAAAAAGGCTACTTCTCTCAAACGAACCCACACACATACACCCCCCTGACACACACACACTTGCCGTTTGAAGGAATCAAACCCCTATCTAACTATGTTATGATACTAAAGAGATAAGCATTAACATGGCGCGCTACATGCATTACTGGGTGGCTTGTGTTCTTCTTGAATATTTGTAGGATGCTGACATCATCAGACTTTCCAAAGAGGGATGTACCTCTTTTAATGTGTTTTCCCAGTCTCCAAAAAGGCTACTCCTCTCAAAGGAAACCACACACATGCCCCACACACACACACTTGGCGTTTACAGAACTCAAACCTCTACCTAGCTATGTCATGATACTAGAGAGATACACATTAACACAGCGCGCTATATGCTTTATTGGGTGATTTCTATTATCCTGGTATATTTGTAGGATGATGACATCATCAGACTGGACATGGTAATGTGTGTACACATTGTTTTGCAATCCCAGGAATGATCCATGTAGGTTGGTAGGTATCAACAGCTTGTACAGGACCTTGTGAGTCTCACCTTGTGTGATCTATCTGTGGACACATTGACATCTCCCCATATGTCAACACATGTCTATGCACAGATTGTTAATTTTTTGGATATGACGTGTCTGTGATGTTGATGAAGAGCTGTTCAAAGTCTATGTGGGACATGTGTAGCTCTGTTCCATGATGTATGTCCTGGGTGGCTGTCTTGCAGATGGTGTAGCATGCTTGGGAACCATGATCTGCACATGAACATACCACAGTTGGTAGGGTTGTGTGTTTGTCGGTTTCCAATAGCTCTGTTTATCACATCTGCAATGATGCACTCCATGGCCTTGCAGATCAGACTT
The DNA here is from genome assembly GCF_019279795.1 of Protopterus annectens. Taxonomy (NCBI): domain Eukaryota; kingdom Metazoa; phylum Chordata; order Ceratodontiformes; family Protopteridae; genus Protopterus; species Protopterus annectens. Next base: position 1,906,484,158 of record NC_056735.1, read on the forward strand.
TATAGGCTTACTGGACTATACTTCCCATGGTGTGTTGTGAACTCACACATGTGGGGAGTGCCTTATGCTGCTGTAACACATTCAACGGTTCCAGGTCCTGTGGAGTGGGTGAGGCTCAACAGACTGTTCAGGTGCAGGGTCTGTTTGTTCTGTAGTGCATGCATGACACATATTGGGAAACAATGTAATCCAATTGATGCCATGCTTTTGGCTTTGGGGGGAGCTGTTCAGCCATTCTACACGTGATATCTCCTGGTATGATGTCAGGGACTATCGTCTGTGGGAGGTGGGTATGTATACATGGGCCTGTCTGATAGGATGTTGGCAATGTCAGTAAGGTACAGTTGTCCCTGACTCAGCACATATATGCGTGTACATTACTATTTATTACATAGCTGAAGGACATGTCATGAATCTCAGTCTGGACTCCTTCTCAGCCACTCTTTACAAAACACCAATAAACCTGAGCACTAATCCCGGTTATACTCTTTTACACACTTAACGCCCTACTGATCCTTTGTGCTCAGGCTACAGAGTATGTCATCATAATACATTGGCATGTCTCTGGGTCGGTTTAATGTGTAATCTCCAGTCCAGCTAATGAAGTTTGTGGTTATGACACAATGCCACATCTGCCTCATGTACACAGACGACCCTCTCCTCCTCACATCACACTCACATATATGTGGGAGATGTAACAATATTGACATATAGGACGCTGAGCTCTCTCGACCCATGACTGGCATAGTCTATCAGGTGATGAGGGTGTCCACACACACCACATATCAGTCTCACATACACCGATAGTGACAGCACAAAACCCCATTATCACACATACACATATTCGGAGGCTCTACATACACTCTGCCTAAGCAGCAGAGACCTCCACAGCAGACACACATACAACTGCTACCCCACTACAATGCCCACATGTGACACAGTTCACAATGTCAGTGTGCCACATAGTCACTGCCCTTTGGGCTAAACAACACACCTGATACACTTGTTATAGGTGACACTTAATGTCAAACACACTGTTGTCCCACTCACTAGGCCAAACAAGGGAATAGTCACTTTGAGCTGTCTCTCATGTGCCAGGATTTGCCACATGACACATGCAATCAGGTCTCTCCAAAGCAAGTCCAGGACTGGCTCCATCATTGTCCAAGCTGGTGCATACAACCTCAGATGTTCCTCCCTGGACCACATGACATGAAACATAGAGGAACTCTGTGGTCATGTAGCCCATCCCGGTATTACCCTGACCTTGTCTAGCATCTTACACTCACCAAGTATGATGTCACTGTATACCAACACACTGATCATGTTTAACAGTTGGCTAACATATTGGTGATATTCAAAGGGGATGCAGTGTCTGTCACCCTGGGGTGACATGCTCAACATGCCACGTAGCTTCCCTATGGAGAGCTTGCACCTGTCACCCTTGGACCTTAGAATACTGGCTAGGGTACTTGCTGCCACCATAGTGCCTTATTTAAGCTGGGCTCAAAGGACAGAACCACCTCCATAGACATTACAGAGTACACAACACTGAGGGTAATGTTGCTCAACACCAGATGTATTACCCTCTAATTGCGCCCACTCAGGGATCTCCTCAGTATGGAGGATAGCAATATCTGTGCACTAACAGACACATGGTTCAGGCTCCCACATGCACACCAGCACTACCAGGTTGTATTTCGTACCATGCTTTCTGACCACATAACTCGGAATGGCCAACACAGTTAGGGGGTGTATCCATATACATCACAGATACACATACCTCTGGGTTGGTAGCACTGCACAAAGCATCACAGACCATACGTATGCACCTAACATTGTGCAAATCAGCCTTTTGGTTTGTTGCCTGCTACAGACTACACTCCCCAACTCAGCAACCCCACTCAGCTTTCCCGGGAACATTGGACAATATGAAGGTCTCCCCAAGCACCATTATATTGGGTGACGTCAAATACCCACACATTGACTGTGGATAGTACTCAGGCCACAACACCCTCGACCAACAGTTGCTACTATTTCTGCACTCATATGCTATGGCACAACCGGTCACCACACCCACACGAGGGGACAACATATCGGGCATGATCATCACCAACATGGGGACTCTATGTGCCACACCTGCGATATACCCCTCATTGCTAAGGGCAGAACATACTTTATCTCACTGGACATCCATATCCCGTCCCCACACCCTTCCTGGGTAATGTTGGTGAACTTCCCATATGAAAACGTCACACTCCTCTAAACCACGGTGGTATCCTTCAGAGACCCAGGGTCAGTGGTAAGTATGGCTCAGACTGCTGTATCCTTTACATATACATTCTATGGACACCTAGTGGACCGCATGGATTGTTGCATCCAAAATAACAAATGGAGGCATTCCTGCAATGGCAGTGGACCTCTGTGGTAGACTCCAGCCATTCATATGCTTTACAACAAATGGAGGAAGCCACTACATGATAGAGCACAATCCCAGACAGGGAAGGCATCTGTGATCTGTACTAGCAGACAGCTACAATCACTTGGGTAATTATGTCAGGCACGCTTCTAACAGACAATTGCACCAGACACGTCGGACACTCACAAGGCCTTCTTCAGTTGATTCAGGTACCTGGCTGGACACTCACTGATAAGCTGTGTGTTACTGCATACTGACTACACATACCCTGAACCCACTGACATTGCCATCATCCTGGCAAGCAGGTTCAGTGCAGATGTGTCCCCCACATCCCCCCTAAGGTGGTACTGTCCATACCAACAGAGTGTAACCTCCCAGACATCATGAGTAAAGAGGTGAGTGCTGCCCTCCCCACAGCAGACATCACAGCATTAATGGGACCAGACAATGTCCCAGCCTGTGTCTTACACAGCCTTCATGACAGACATAACACTCACATCACGTCACTGTTCGACATAAGAGTTACTGCAGCATATGTACCCATGGAATGGCGTACAGCGATAGTGGTCCCACTCCACTGATTACTGCCACAACAGATCACAGGCAATATCGGCCTAAAAGGCTAATTAGCTTGTTCTGCAAAGCTATGGGGTGTATTGTAATGGGACTCATGCACATAGACATGGAAAACCTACAGACACTGGGTCCTATACATTACAGCATTGTTGTGGGCAGATCTTGCCTGTTGGGCCTGTTCATATTCTTTCAACAGTTACCAGGTCCATCAGTGTTGGGACGGTTGTCCACACAGCCTGCCTGGACCTTGCACAACCCTTCAACACAATACCCTGCTCGGCCATTATGCATAGGCTCCCCAGCATCAATATCAACACATATCTGACACGATGGATCGCTACCTGGATCAGGGATAGCACCCACATGCTCAGTGTTGCAGGTGCCATGTCTGACTATACACCCATGACACATGGCATCCACAAGGCTCAGTCCTGGGACCTCTCTTGTTCAGTATATATTTTTGTGATGTACAGGCTATCACAGGAGGGCTGTGACTGCCCATGTTCGCAGATGTCTGCAAACTGGGTGCCATAATCAGTTCTCCTGCTGGTACGTGCATACTCATACAGGGTCTCAAAGAGATAGGTTGAATGGTGCCTGAGCCATGGCCCACGGCTACATGCCATTAGTTGCATAGTCATCCCCTTTGAGGATGACAAAATGCCCACACATTACCACATAGGTTGTGATCCATTACATACAGTAGTGGTTGTTATGGTTTTGGGGACACAACCTGTTCATACTCTCGTCTTTGACAATCCTATTGCCATAGTGGTTAGACAGTACGTCTACATAGCCCACCATATCCCACATGGTTTCACATGTTGATCACGTGTGGTCATTATGCCCCTATACTTTTCATGACCATGCTTGGTTATTATGCCACATTTGGGATGTACCTTAACTGACACCTGCAGCAACTGTAATGGCCACAAATGTTACTCATCGAGCAGATGTAGGGACTCACACAGATGCCCTGCACAGTTCCAATACAGTAACTCCAGCTATACTCAGTCACTTACCACCTACACGGATGTGTTGTGTGCCTGTAGTTGCAGGCACTATCTGATCCAGACTTACTGGACATGCTCCACCTCAGGATATCCGACTCCCTTGGAGCTACACACTCCAGGGACATATACCACAGCACAGATGTTAAAAGGACATGCTTGGGGGACAGATTATTATCAGAAAGCCTCCACTCACTCCGGAGTGTAGTCCCGGTTTTGCATAGTCAGAGCCACCCACTGACCACCTACAGGTGACATCTTGACATGTGGATGGGTGATCACATGTTTACCCATGCAATATCTTCTGGGTCTCTGCTAGACAGAGGCACAATACACTCAACATGAATGGGCTATCTTGTGTGACCTACTATTCAGAGGCACAGTGTTCTGATTAGATTGGGTTGCAGATGCCAAACACACTCTGGCTATGCTTGTACATGCCCTAGGGCAGATAGCCTAGTATCAACCTCTGAACCTATGATAATTTTCATGATGCACAATGTTTATTGCTGATACCGTTTGCAGGTTTTTATCATCTTTGCTTTCACACTTTCTATGAACCGCCTATGTATCTGCAGAACATATTTACTTATGGTAGGGTTCCACTATATTATTTACGTGTCTGTTGTCATTCAGTGTGTACACAGGGCAGATTGCTGGGTAGTGAGAGGTTCGTGGGTTAACACATGCAACTGCCTGCTATATGTGGCCCAATGCTGTACTCCAACATGGCCTAAGTGTGTGAGCATGCCCAGTTCAGACTGGCAGTGTTCTGTTGCCTGACATTTGTCTCATGTATTCAAGTGTGTGAGCATGCCCAGTGTGACCTTTCAGTATGTTGCTGTCTGAGGTCCACTACATTTGTTGATGTATGTCTACATGTCCAATATTAACATTTGTACTGTGTGTGGTGAAAGTCAGGTTCTATTCTTACTGCAGGACTCACCTTTGTGTCATAACTTGACAGGGATTATACTGTGCCTGCAGGGTTCCCATGAAATACTTTGCATAGACTTATCAACATTTCTTCCAAACAGGCTAATCACTGCAATACTGTCATGGTTCAGTGGTTCAGTGCTATGACTATAGTGCACAGTAACCTGGGTACGAGACCCATTGCCGCTTATGTTTTCACACTGAGCAGACCAGACTGCTTAGGGGCCAGTAGAGCAAATATGAGCATGTTGGCTTTTGTTCAGCTATGCCCTACCTAGACCCAGCTTGTCCAACATTGCACAATATTACCCTCATTGCTGGACATTGGCCAATATTACTCTACATTGACCACATTTGTAGTAGTCGGTGTGTGCAATTTTGTTTACATATACTTCATGATGGTAAATGCTGTTTAGCACTGCTTTATATTGCTTAACACATGGCAATCATGCCTCAGGTGTTGATGCAGGGCTACCTATGTTGGATGCACATACTACACTCCCTATACATGTTTGAAAGCAGGTAGTGGCAACGTAGGCATCCCTTTTATTATATGTGTGGGTCAGAGAGAGGTATCATTTCCAGAGTTCTTACTGAGCCAGTGTATGTGCTATGCGTAGCCTCTTTGTCAAGGCCAAAGCATACTGGGCATGCCTCCTTCTGCCTACTGGGGCAGGCTCAGGTTGTTCCTCCTCTGAGTCACGCTCTGCCTGTGATGGCCTTGGCAATGGTGGGGGGCTGTTTGGCCCAGGCCTATGCTGGTCCTGCTGCAGCTGTTTTTGCAGGATCATATTATGTAGCATAGCACATACCATGACAATTTGGGTACATGTAGTTGGTGAGTACTGCAAGGCTCCACCAGATGTGTCCAGGCACCAGAACCGTGACTTGAGCAGCCCAAACACACACTTGATTACATTTCGTGTTTGTGCGTGTGCCTCATTATGGCATTCCAGTTCAGGTGTGTGTGCGTTTCTGATGGTTGTCATCAGCCATGGCTCCAGTGCATAGCCAGCATCCCCCACTAGGTGACCATGTGGGATGTCCCCATTGGCAAATGTCTGGTACAGCTGCATCAGATGCCAGATATGGGAATCATGGTAGCTTCCAGGGCAGCCAGCACACACATTCAGTATTATGCCCTGGGCATCACACTCAACCTGGCAGTTGATGGAGGGGAAGCCCTTGCGGTTGAAGTAGACCCTACCCCGCTCACCAGCTGCTGCTTTGATGTGTATGTGCGTGCAGTCTATTGCACCGACTACCTCAGGGTATTCTGCTATTTGCTGGAAGAGATGCATATTACTAGCCAATTCCTCATGGGAATTGAGGAAATATACACGATCACCCACATGTGCTGACATGGCATCCAGGAACTGTTGCAGTTCCCTGGATGCTGATGCCTGTGATATCCCCATCATATAACCAGTTGGTCTCTGGAAGGTACCTGTTGCTAATATTCTTAGGCCAACACATACCTTAGTTTCCACTGGGATGGGTTCCCCTCTGTTGGTTTTGTGTGTGAGGCGTGGCCTGCACAGCTCAACAATTTGCTGCAAGAGGTCTCTGTCCACTCTATAGTGCTCCACTATCTCCAGCTCATGTAGCCCCTGGTAGGTAACCCTGGACCTGTACACTCTTCTCCGTCTCCTCACTGTGGGTTGTCCAGCAGCATTTGCATTATCACCACCCTCAGCATGTTGCATATGTCGCCTTATAACAGCAATGGAAGCCCCTAACATTTTTTGTCTCAGTGAAGCTTTTTCAGTTTTCACTTCTATTAGATTACTGCAGTGTTGCAGTGTCTCTTAAGAAAAACATAATGGACTGTTGTTTGCAGAGTTTTAAGTGCTGGGTTGGGCTGAGCTTGTGTTCTGCCTGGGTAATTGCCTGTTCTGATTGTTTTCACCTGCTAGCTCTGCTAGTACTCCCTGGTAATTTCCAACGATTTGGTGTGCTTCCTTTTTCCTTTCTGATTCCTCAGGGGGGGGAGCGCCGCGCACACAAGTGCAAACGCATGCACAGCAGCCAACATGCGTGCACACATGCTTACATGGACTAAACCTTGCTTATTCTTGTTAAAACGTGTGCAGCCCAGCGCAAACGTGCTTACAACTGTTTACACAGCCTTACATATGCTTACTCAAGCCTACACGCACGCACACACGCTAACATGCGTGCACACTGTCTTACTCGGGTTTACTGGCATGCACACACGTGCATGCATGCTCAGCAAGAAACTTTGGTGTTATCCACGGCATACACCTTCAATTTCTTGACTTTACCTGGCCTACCTGTTGACACACCTCTTTTACTATTATGTGAATGTAAGCTGACACATGACACTCTGCTCCAATGAGCTTCACTCCTTTCATACATACCCCCCTCGTGATGTCACCTATCTTCTACTCTGTTACACCCCTTATCCTACTCCTACACTCCACTGACTGTGCTCATTTGCTATGTAAACTTGCGATTCACTATCCTAACTCTCATTTGCATAGGATTGCCTACTAATGCTTAGTTACATCTCTTAGACTGAGCTTCCCCCCTTAGCAATCTCTACTCGGTGGCCATGTTGTCTTCAGCCTGCCATTCCCTTGCATTGTAACGTCTTTTTAGCTATAAAATCCACATTTGTGGATCTTAATTATTAATTTTCTGCTTTTAGGGTGCAGCACATTTGTGCGGTGCTGTGCTACGGTTAAACCCTGGAGATAGGGATAAAAAAAAAAGTTATTTTATTTTTAATTTGCATCCCTTCCCATTGCCAATGGCCATATTTTTGGCCATTGGCATGCTTTCTCCTGTACATTCATGCTTTATTTCCAGCTGACATGGCTCTATTTTGCTATTTGTAGAACCGTACTCAGTTATCAACTGAGTATGTTTCTGCAAGTAACACTACTCCTACTTGGACAGGTTTGGGTTTCCTGGATCGCAAATTTACCTCATTTGCATAGCTTTCGCCTGCAATTGAGGTAATTTGCATATCTCAGCCCTGTCAGTGTAGGACTAGTTTAGACATCTCAGTTGCACGCCCCTACCGGCTGTTCCTGGATCGCTCGGTGGACATGTTGGCTGCATGGAGTCTTACTCTACTCTAAGACTCCGTGCAAGCCTTTGTGAATCCGCCCATTCTGTGAGTTTTGCATGTTTTCTCTAAATCCGTGTAGGTTTTTTAAAGCTAAAATATGCTGCTTAGTGGCTACCATAAAGTTTCACTGCATGTAATCTTTGTTGCCTTTGTAGCCTGAACTATGAGTGGAAGTGATCTGCAAACTTTAGTCCACTTACCTAGTTTAGTGAATAAGTAAATAAAAGTAAACCAGTAAACTTTCAGAAATAGCTATGTGTATTTTAAGTGTGGAAGTGTCTGAGTAATGCCATTTCTAAGGAAACAGCTGGGATGATGATGATGTCTATTATTATTATTATTATTATTATTATTATTATTATTATTATTATTATTATTAATCATTCTTAGGAAATTCAACAGTTTTATGGCTGTAACAAGGTATGAAATTCAACTAGGCATCAGACATTAATGGTTCAATGCAGCCACAGGAGATAATTGTAAACCCATGAAGGAAAAAGGGACTTGAGACTTTATAACTGAGTTTTAAAAAAATCCATATTCTATTTGAATTCTTGTCTCAGCACAACTGCCAATTCCACCCCCACTCACTCAGTTGCCTGGATTGTCTAGCATCCCAGGACAATAGACATGGAGATGAAAACTGGGGACTGTGATAAGTCAGAAGATTTTATCAGGCTTCTTGTTCAGTTGAGCTCACTTCAAAGTAGCATGGTCTGCTTAGTGATGTGTTTTTCAAAAAAAATAAATAAATAAATAACATAATAAATAAAGATTTTATTTTGTTTTTAAAACATGGTAGTAGCATGCATTCCAGATACCTAATTTGAAATAATGTTAAGTCCCGGAAGCCAGAGGGTAGACATTGGTTGGGATAAAGGTATGGCGGTAGGTAGTGTAGTTAGCTGGGGACACACCAAAATTATCCAGTTTAGGACTCATGTGTGCTAAGGCCAGACATGCAGTGATGTACACATGGTTAGTACTCCTCCACTGAACCTACCCAACACTGTTTCTCCACATATTCCAGCTCAGCTACTTTGGTATGCAATTCGTTTCTCAAACTACTGGCGGTGTGTAAGCCTAGATTTGTATCAGATCAACTATATGCTGCATGACTCTGTTTGCTATTTAGCACTGCACAAACTTGAAGTGTTTATCTCTGAAACCCTGACATTACATTTTTTTACCAAACTAACTACTATGTGCCCCTATAAATTCACTTCAAAATATAATTTTTGTTGTAATTTCCCTGGTTATTTTTCAGTTAACCAGTGTACAGTTCTGCTGTTCTTACTCTAATTAGCTCATGTCCCTTAAATAATTTATTTTGTGTTTTTTTTCAGGTCTTCAAAATATGGTTGTCCCAAACAAACAAAACAATATATACTAGTATATTCATTCAGGCCAGGGAACTCAGATGCATTTAACTTTAATTGCCATCTTAGTTGACACAATTCTAGGTGTTCTGGTAACACCCTTCCTTGACTGTCTAAAACCATCTGCTGCAGAACAAAAAACAAATACATGTTCATTATCTTCTAGTGCATGTTTAGATAGTGAATTTGTACTTATACTGTTTTTTTATATCATTTAGGTGTTCATACAATCTTTCTCTGAACTTTCTACAGGTTTTTCCTATATAAAATGCTGGACATTGCAGGAATTTTGCAGCATAAACAACACTTTTAGACTGACAAGTGAAATGACCATATATATTAACATTATAGTCACCCAGTCTAAATTTTACTCCTGTTTTAATAACATTGGGGCAGTGCCTGCACATCCCAGATTTAAAGTTTCCAGAGGGCCTATTATTATGTTGCCTTCCTACCCTATTATTTTCACGTAGATTTTTAAAAGAGCTATCCTTTTTAAGCACAATAAATGGCTTAGTGCCTAATTTTTCTACAGTCATATAATCCAAATTAAAGATGGACCAGTTTTTATTGACAATTTTTACCACAGCTAAACTGCCTTTATTAAATGTTGTAATAAAGGAGGTCTTTTTCTCTTTCTTTTTCTCCTCTATTCATTGTCCCTTTATCAATAACCCCTATTACATGTTCACCATCACAAAATATGGACTGTTGACTCAAGATGGGCCTGAAAATCCCACTATCTCTTTTTGTTTGAACTTCCATATTTACTTTCTGCAGTAGATGTTTAGGGTAACCCCTTCTCATAAACATGTCCATAATAAAACTGGTTTCAGCTATAAAGTCATCATCATCTGTTACAATCCTGGCTGCTCTTACTAGCTGCCCTTTTACCACTGATGTTTTTTGGTATGAAGGATAACAACTACTATAATCCAATAAGATTTAAAAAAAGTTGGTTTTCTATAGATCCTTGATCTAAGTTTCTGCTTCTCTTCATCTATACTAATTTCTACATCCAAATAATATATTCTCTCCTTATGTAAAGTGTGAATAAATTGTAAGAAGGTGGCACTATGATTAATGTGATCCAGAATTTCATTCACGAGCTCTGATGACCCCACCCAAACTAAAAAAAAAGGCCATCCAAAAACCTTGTGTAGTATTTTATATTTTTCACAAATCTACTTTTGAAAATGTATACAGTTGAAAATGTGTTCAGTTTCACTAAGTGGCAATTATGGTATGAACTCGAGTTTAGGCTTACCATTAGCACAAGCCATACCTGTTATTTCTGGTGAGAATGTACAGCAAAGCAATTCAACCTCTGGTGAAAAAATGAATACAATGGGTGATTGGAAGCACAACCATTTTTCTTTTCACTAGAATACTGATGTGTATCAACAGCAACTGAATAGTACCAACAACAATATGGGTATGACATTTTTGGACAATTTAAAATGTTTTGACAGTGTATTATTAAAATACAAAATATTACATGTGGAGAATAGTTACCTGCAGAGAAATATTGAACTTAAACAAGTACCCAAAGGGTTAAGACTGTGATATTACCCTAATGGTGGCTCAACAGAGCCTGGTTTTGTTAGAGACTTGCATAGTATTTTTTGACAGGACAGGCTTGGAAATGATGCAGTTAATGATTAAAAACAACGTAACTGCTATGGATAACCCCAATAAAGAACTTGAGGTTATAAATGGTGCTTTAAGGAGGGATGTTCTCTTTGAGCACAATAAAATGAAGTATGTTTAAATTTTTTCCAAGATTGACAATATTTCTAATGATATATTTCTAAGGAAAATGAAGAAAATCAACAGGGACTTGGAAACATACAGAAATGATTGTGCCTACCCCAAAGGTACTGGTAACCAAGGAAACAACTTTACTTCAGCCAATCATGACTGTCGGAATCATGAGTCAGAGATGACATCACCACAAAGTTTTCAAAAGCAGCAGAATGCATCCAGGAATAACACTTATGCTGAAATCACTGAAGGGGTGTGGAGAACTGAGCACTTGAAGAATAAATCTGAATTTAATGAAAGAAACAACTATCCAGGGGATTTTCAACAGTGGCAGGAGACCAGCAACAGGAACAGTGATTACGTAGCCCAAGGAGCATGACCAAAACAGAAATATGGAGGTTGGCAACAAAAAAAATGCTAATAAATTTTTACACTGCAATTGAAGATAAAAATGCCTCTACAAGTGACTTATTTTGTGATTTTAACACAGAAACAAGTAATTTTTAGTGTTCCCATGGATGTTTCAATGGATTTTGACTGTTTAAATGATTTATTTAGTAATTTTAACACACAATTAAATTTGAATGATCCTTTTGAATCTAATTCAATGGTGGCTGACATTTTTGATGAAGAAATGGTAGACCAACAAAGTGGACCTGACATTATTTTTAATACTGCAAAGGATTTTAAGGTGTATAACTGCTGTAATAAGAATATTACTCAGATGCATGCAGATGTGCCATCTAAGGGGTTCAGTTTTATTCCTGCATGCAGATTCCTTTTTGCTGATTTACTACTTGACTGGAAGCTATATACTAGAAAATTAAATTTGTGTTTGTTCTTTAATTCAAATGAGGAAAATGTATACTGTTAATATCTGTTTGAAAAAACCTAGCATGTTTAATCCACCTATTCATAATTTTGTACATTGTTTTGAAAAAACTTGTGCGGTAGATTTTAAGCAAATGTTGAAGGAAGAGGCCCATGTGGGAGATGACAATATGACTGCTGGTGAAAGGGCTTGCTTATTTGATATAGTCACTGATAAAATAATTTGTGTAATGAAACCTGATAAAGGAAATGGGATGATAATCATGGACAAAACAGACTATAATAACAGTATGAATGTTATTTTAGTGGATGGGACATATATAGATGTTAGAAAAATATGTATTAATGTATATGTTTAGTGCTTACTAGAAGCTAAAAGGCTTAACACATTTCATTCTATTTTATGTACAGCTTAATTTTGTATGAGATTATAAGATGCTTTTCAAACTGAAGTATGCTTTCTGAAATTGCAAGATGCTCTCTGACCTAGTATTTGCTACCACAGCAAAATTCATGTTTATGCCTTTTGGAAATGTACTGGGAAGCTGGTGATTATCTGCTAGGTCAGGAAAATGAATGAATAGTGAATAAATAGAACAATATTGTTTTCTATAATGTGATTGAATATGAACAATCAGCCCTGTTTGTGTTATGAGAACATGCACAGCTGTGGAAAAGAAGAGATACATCAGACAAAAGACTGCTTGAAGAAATGAACTGTGATCTGTACTTGCTTTGTGCTCGAATTAGCCATAGTACCTTGAATGGTAACACTGCATAGCAAAAGTTGTATCTGACCAGTGGTCTTCAAGGCCACCTTGTTTTTCTCAGGAAGTTTTTTTGTAAACTTGATATGCCAGCAGAAAATCATGGACAAACAGCTGCTGAGAAACAATATTGAAAGAACTTGTGATTTATTATGTCAGATTAGTAGGCAATACCTTGTAAGAAATGTATAAAGACAGTCTCACTTCCTGATTCTAGTTAGACAAACTCTGTATTAGCACGTTTTTGTCTCCTTGCTGCAAGATTAAAGTGCCTTAACCTGAACCTGCCGTGTGTTGATCATTTTGAAGTTATTTTTTCTTTGACAATAGAAGTTTCACAAAATGAAATTAACATTGCCTTTAAAAGGATAGACAACACATTGGATGACATGATTTTTCAGGATCAAATTAACCTAGATGAGTATGATTATATCAAAAATAAATACCCGGTGATTGCAAGTATCTTTGGGATCCCAAAGATCCATAAGGACCTGAATTAACCCCCATTTAGACCTACAGTGGATGGAAAAAGAGACCCACTTTATGGCAAAGTTGGTAGACTTTTATTTAAAAGAGGGGGTGAAAGAACTTAAGTATGTATGTAAAGATTTGTGGGATTTTCTGAAGGACTTAAACAAAGTAGTGTTTTTTGAAGACATGATTTTTGTTACTATAGACATTAAACATTTATTTTCAGTTATACCCCATAAGGAGGGTTTAGAATTGCTTTAAGCACAGTTTTGTATAACTAAGAAATATGCACAGGATCACATTAATTTGATAATTGCCCTCATGGAAGTTATTCTTCACAATAATTTTCTTTGCGGGACAATACTTCAAGCAGGTGGTAGGTATAGCTATGGGGGCCAACCCCATGTATGCAAAGTACATTATGTCCTTTTGGGAAACTGAATACATATTTAAAAGCAGATTTGTGGAAAATATAAAATACTACACAAGATTTTTGGATGACCTTTTTTTTGTTTGGGTGGGGTCATCAGAACTCTTGGATGAATTTCTGGATTGCATTAATAATAGTGCCACCTTCTTAGAATTTACTCACACTTTGCATAAGGAGAGACTATATTATTTGAATGTAGAAATTAGTATAGATGAAGAAAAACAGAAACTTAAATCAAGGATCTATAGAAAACAACTTTTTTGAACTTTTATCTGGATTATAGTAGTTGCCATCCTTCATACCAAAAAACATCAGTGGTAAAAGGGCAGCTGGTAAAAGCAGCCAGGATGGTAACAGATGATGATGACTTTATAGCTGAAACCAATTTTATTATGGACATGTTTATGAGAAGGGATTACCCCAAACATATACTGCAAAAAGTAAATATGGAAGTTCAAACAAAAAGAGATAGTGGGATTTTCAGGCCCATCTTGAGTCAACAGTCCATATCTTATGATGGTGAACATGCAATAGGGGTTATTGATGAAGGGTCAATGAATAGAGGAGAAAAAGACCTTCTCCTTTATTATGACGTTTAATAAAGACAGTTTAGCTGTGGTAAAAATTGTCAATAAAAACTGGTCCATCCTTAATATGGATTATATGAGTGTAGAAAAATTAGACCCTAATTCATTTATTGTGTTTAAAAAGGGTAGATCTTTTAAAAATCTACTTGAAAATAATAGGGTAGGAAAGGAACATAACAATAGGCCCTCTAGAAACTTTATACGTGGGATGTGCAGGCAGTGCCCCAATGTTATTGAAACAGGGGAAAAATTTAGACTGGGTGGCTATAATGTTAATATATATGGTCATTTCACTTGTCAGTCTAAAAGTGTTGTTTATGCTGCAAAATGCCTGCAATTTTCAGCATTTTATATAGGAAAAACCTGTAGAAAGTTCCGTGAAGGAATGTATGAACACTTAAATGATATAAATATGGGGTTCCTATTAGATGACCGAAGATGCATTCTTTCGAACTTGAAAAGATGAAAAGGCAAAATGAAGAAGTGGCATATAAGCAAATTCTTTCTCTGGGAAAGAAATTGCTTGGCCGTGTCTATTACTTTGCCATTTTTGTCACTGCAGTGCAATCTCAGAGCTGGTATATTTAAGTAGGGGGTGTGGGGGGCAAAGCCCCCCACTTTATGTTATGTTTTAAGTGTTTTTTTGTTTTGTTTTTTTGGAACAGCAATTTTTTTTCCTTTGGAAAAAAATCGCTGTTCTAAGCATTCGAGTTTGTAAGCTTTTGCTTACATGGGGTCGATAAATCATCGTTCGTTTTTCTAAGTGTTCGATGATTTAATATAGACCCCTAAACATGTACTAGAACATAATGAACATGTATTTGTTTTCTTTGTTCTGCAGCAGATAGTTTTAGACACTCAAGGGAGGGTGTTACCAAACACTTAGAACTGTGTGAACTAAGATGGCAATTAAAGCTAAATGCATCTGAGTACCCTGGCCTGAATGAATATACTAGTATATATTGTTTACTAAAGCTGAGGCACATTGAGGGTTAATGTTTTTAATTGTTTTATTGTTTTTTAACTTTGATTGGTTGAGCATGTGAATGAATAATATTTAAACCTGGCCTATGTGGATGTTTTTTGTTCTGAAGAAGTCCCATGTAACTTTATGGGGGATGAAAGCGCTTAAAGTTTATTGTGGTTGTATCCAATAAAGAGAACTGTTTCCATTTGAGGTCCTGTCTTTGGCTGCAATTTGTTTCCCTGGAGTCATAAAATAGAAACAAAACAGGTGACAATTTGGTAGGAAAGGTACAATGCTTTTATGGACACACAAATAGGTATCCAGACAATAAAAACATATAGAGTACTGAGAGACTGATCAGTAATTGCATTATACTACTCACTGAGGTGAGCAACTTGATGGAATTTCACCCCTAGAGTTTGTATACCTCTCACCTGTCCACATATCTGAACTCACACACGTACACATACACAAAACATACACACCTGCCCACGCAAACATATGCAGACTCACACACACACACACACACACACACACACACACACACATATATATACATACATGCACACACATATACAGACTCAAACAGATACACACACACACACACACACACACACACACACACACACACACACACACATGCACACCATCCATCAGCACAATTTTTGAAAGTGACTATTAAAGTAGTTTGGTCTTGTAATCTACTTGTGTAGGAGGACAGGAACAACTGTCTTCCCTATCAGGCTAAAAAGGTAAGTGGCAGTGCAGTTTGGAAGCATTGAAATGCCTTCCAATGACCAGAAAAGAAGTTTCTTTACAGTGAGAAAATGTTAAAAATGTAATGAAAGAGAAAGTAGAATTAATGCATTATTTTTATAAAGAGATCATTTATTCTTTCATAGCAGTAACTGCAGAGCCAAAAACCTTTTAAGATGGCTACTTATTAGTTAAATTATAGGCATATGCATGTCATTTGAAGTCAAATGTGTGTGTGTGTGTTTGTGACAGTGTGTGGGTAGCAACATAACAGACCAAGAATTGAACTTTTATACCCAGTTTCTGTGTCAGCATATCAAGCTGTATTATTCCAAACAACATAAGCCTCAGTACCATCTTTGCTTCACAGCTTGTTTCATAGCAAGCTATTTGATATGAAGTTATTGGGTCAGCTTGCCCTTTGCTTCAAATGTCATATTTAGTAATGTTTGCAAGACAATCTATAATTGAATAGGAAGAGCAGTTATGTTCATTATTCTTGCAAACCTGCATTTAATTTCCTTGATAACATGAAAAGCCCTAAACAAATTTCATGAGGCAAGATGGCTGTGTTCTCTTTACAATTATATATGGTTTTTAATTAACTCGTGCACTTGTGTTTATCAACATCATTATGAAGTTGTGGTTTCTTTACAGTGGAATTAATTTTCCCCATACTATCAATAATGTTTGACATCCAAGTTTTTGATGAAAGTAACAGGTTCACAAAACATCAGGAAATTAAAGTTGCCTGTCTTTACACAGTGCAAGGCATTTTGTTTGACATCTTGAAGTGTAAAAACCATGCAATCTTTTCTCTGCAGCAGTTTTTTGTCAATATTGTGCCAATTTTAACAAACAACAGACCAAGAGACCTTCTGTTTCTGAATTAATTTTTAATTAAAATGCAGCTTTGTCCTTTTATTCTGTTATCGATAAACCTGAGAATAAATAATAATATGAGTTCATAGTGAGAGTAAAGGACATCAGTGATATGCTCTGAAATGTAAAAACATGACAATGTTCGTAAACAAAGAGAACTGTTCAACTAATGGCTTCCAGTTGATGCACTCTGAATACATTTAATTCAAGTTCTGTGACAAGACTTGCATTTTTATAAGCTTTGGTTTTACATGAAGTCAATGTTACAAGACTTCCAGGGACTGTTAATGTATCAAATAAATACTCTGCTGTACACAAAATACTTTTGTATTTTCCACAGCCTTTTAGGATAGAAAGTTAATGGATGTACAGGTCAGTCTATCTATAGGATCATCGATGCCACAATTTTAAGAAGACAGCATCACACTCTAGATTCAGCCTACACAGTAGAGAAAAAAAACATAATGTGTGTTATTTCCTGATATTGCAGCAGGGTCCAAATTACAGGAAAAATGTATGAAGCTTGAATCAGAAGTCATACTTCTTACTCTTCAATCTTAGTAGCTAATATCCTACATAAATATAAAAAATATCACAGTGTAAGAAATGTTGACATACTGTACCATGATCACCTTACCTATTTCTTACCAGAAAGAGAGAAAACACATCCTGGACCACATTGAAAGTGTTATGCTAACAACTCTTTCTGTAGCCTGTCTATGTACTACTGTACTGACCAATAAATCAGTTGTGTAGCAGGTCATTTGCTGGCTCATATCCTATCATTGGATGATTTTAGCTATATATCTTTATGACCCTGATATTAATATACTTAATATTCCTGACAGCAAGCATAGAAAAAAAATCAACATTATTTATTTATTTAATTTTTGCCTCCCTGTAGCTGACCATTAGCTGATCTCAAGATTCCCTCCTTATTCACTGGGTCTACCAAATCTGATACATTTCCACAAGCCTTCCTCCAAGCCATGTTTGCTCCAGTGAAGAGCATGAGGCACCTTAGGGCAGCATCCAGTATACTGCCCATAAGCATTTTTGACATATCCCCTATGTTCCCACCCTCAGTGGACACAAATGCTGACATAAGAAGAGATGTGTAATGGGCAAGCTGTCATATTATCCTGCCTCTTTGATGATTCAGTCACTGCCCTGCCTTCCCAAAGACAAAATGCCTCCATGTGTCCCTGGCCTCCACCAGAGATCAACTCCAAGGTGTACCTATTTGCATGACCTCCCCACCAGGATGTTTAAGACCATCGTCCATTGCCTGTGCCTCAGATGCCTGAGCCACTAGTCAAACCCAGGTCACCTGGACTATAATCATGGTTTTATTCCTCTGTACCCAAGTGCTCATGACAAAACCTCTGTGTGAACATACCAAACTGGATACACACAGCTTCAACAAGTGATATCAGGCTAGTATGAATCATTTTTGTTATTTTACTCTATTTTGGAAGTGAATTAGTCAACTTGAAACATTTTTCAGTAATGACCAAGTTACAAAAGTTCAAAAACATATTATATGCAGGCAAACAACAGCTATTAAAATTAAATCAGCATAATCAAGAACACAGCAACATTAATTTTGTAATATAGTTAGGTCAGTTAGGTGAGAATTAAAGGTTTGATACCACCATGTCAACCAAGTATAAATTAAAGCCGAACCAGATCGCAAACAATTTATGTGACACTGTAAACTAACATGTTTTCTTTGGTTAAGGTAGGTCTTGAGATGGTTGGATGAGATGAATAACTCTGTTTGATAGATATGAGGGGATTTTCAAATCACCGAGATAGTAAACAGAGAAGTCAATAAAGTTACGTGATAATGAGTACAGAGACACTGCAAGAAGTACAAATAGTTTTGCTGCAGATCTAAGAATTCAATGGTAGATTTTGACAATACTCAACCATTGCAATGCTTTGCAGAGTTCTAGACAAATTAACTTTTAAACTGAAAAAAAAATGAGTACTGATTATGACAGGCATTCACTGAGACATACTGCCAAAATATTTCTTTCATTGTCAGGCAATTTTAATCCTTCTGTGTGCTCCAAGAGCAAACTATTGAGGTTGTTCTGTACTGCTTTGAATAATAAGCTGAGGGGGAGCCAATGTCATCTGCTGGATTTCAGCAGTTTACCAATTTTACCACTAAGATTATAAATAGTGGTGGACTGTAAGAATGGAAGATTTAGTCAGAGTGCATGGTATTTATAGGTAAATGTTTGCCATTATCAGTCCATCAGAGATGCTCAATTTTTTTCTTTTCCCACAAGGACACATTTTTCAGTTCCACTAATAAGCCCAGTTTTGTTTTGTTTTGAGGTTAACATTTGGGTACATTAGTTCTGAAGTACGGCTTATGTGAAATAGGTTCCTGCTTAGACTTCTGGTTATGAGAGGAAGTCCAGTTAATTATCTTGTCAGTATACTGGAACATATATTTATTTGTTTATTGGCACATGTTTGTTGAGAAAATCCAACTGAACAGTTCCCTTTTTCAATGGACGGCTGTGGAGAAAAGCTCCATTATACAGATATAATGAACATCATTTGCATTGTTTCATAATTTACAGTTAGTTTTATTCATGAGTAACAGTTCCATTATTCAGACATCCTTGACATTAGTTACATCATTCATGAACAGATTCAGTTAAAACAACAGTGATATGGGCTGTGTATGAATATTTTTTTAATGCAGGGAGGTATGTATAGCATATCATTAGTATGCACAGATTTTCATATTATTTGTAAGAATATTTGTTACTATAAAAACTTGCTCAAAATCTGGGACATAGGGAGATAAGATACAAGAGTTAGAGGAGCCAAAAAAAAGGAAAAAGGGGAGAAGACATAATGAATATAAAATAAATGAGATGACAGAGGGGTATGGCTGTTATAATAGTGCATTAAGCTTTGTGCAGCAGAGAGTTATGGCACAAATTCATATCCCTGTAATAGTACTGATTTAACCAAGGGCAGTGCAGGTGTAGAGCCATTTATCTATCAGGTGTCAGCTTCAGCTGGCATTCAACGGTTTTCAGATTGCAGACTGTTCTTGAATGGAGAGGGATAGAATTCCAGATATTTTAATATTTCTATTGAGATACTGTAAGAGATATTTTTTCTTCATATTTCTGCTGCTTTGGGAATTAGTTAGTTTTTTTTTTATATCCATAAAACAATTGGCCAAGTATTGATTCTTTGGAGATGCTGTGTTTTACCAGTCATAGACAAGAGTAGTAGGTATTGTGCAATGTTCAGTCTGAAATATCTGTACTGTATAGAGTTACAAAACCATTTAAGTGTAGGTTGGCTAAAGTCATAATGAGAAAGCTATTTAGTCAGAAGAAAGTGATCCCCTAAACTAAACTTTAGAAAGATCAGGGAAAAATAGTACTGTGAGCTAATCATTATCTCTTCACCGACTAATGCACCGACCATACTATGGTCAAGTAAGACTTCACTGCATGAACGTAGCATGTTCTAATATTCAGATCAGACAAGACAACAGTTTCAATGTCCTACATGAGTCAGACAGATTATATAAGAAAGCTTTAAAATGGGTATTATATGCTGCTATCCATACGCCTGAGACTATATAGTTGTAAACAGGTGGGCACAGAAGAAGTGTTAATAGATCTTAGTGGAATGCTGGCTGAGACATTGCAAGCTTAAAGAAATCATGGCTGAAATCATTAATAACCATGTAACTATATTCACTGTATTATGTCATTTAAGACTTCAAAATTGGCAAAAGGTTTTGCATTTACAGAAATATGATGAGCTCTGCTGGAAAATCCTTCAGCAAGTTCTGTTGTCTGTAAACTGTTATTTATGATATCTCTTTTGCCACTTGATGATGTTATTTATTATTTCAGACTGGTGTTTCAGAACATCAGATACAGTGTTGTCCATTATGAAATGGGAAAATTGACTTAAAACATACCCTTGAGTAAGTTATTGAAGATGTTTTTATTTGATATAATTTCTTTTCTAACTCTTGGCCTTCCAAATTGAAAGGTGAATTCCTCATATTTTTCCTGGGTCATAGCCAGGTGAATAAGCTACTAAAATTGCCTCTTATAAGCAACAATGAATGCACTTAAACAGTACAAAAGCTATATAATTCGGGCAGTACTCCATTCCGTCATGTTTTCTATCAAATATGTGAAACTGAGATTGCTTCTCAAACCGGGCAATTCTTTCATGGTACAGTAAAACAGATCACTGTTCATAAGTCTGACTGTTACATATCTTAACAGTTTGATTCCCTGCATTTACCCTCTGAGCAATTATGTCACATTTGCTGAAAAAGCTTATCTGTGTGCAGAAATCTATGTTAGCTTCATTTTTCAACCCACACATATTCTTAATAAAGTTGCAAAGCATTATTGCTTACAGTATATCTTACCATTTCTACAAGTTAATTAATGCCTTATTTCTGTTATCTGGAGAACAGCAATGATTCTACCCTTTCATTAAACAAATAACACCAGCCAAATTAAAAAGGGCTATCCTATAGCTCTTATCAAAAATCCTGCAAAAATGTCCATTCTCAACTACATCAACATACAGTCAAAGACGGGGCAAACGTACTTTATTGCATCTGCATTTTTTGTTATAGTTGTAACTGTGATGCCCATGCCCTGGCCCAGCAATCAAGGAGCCTCAATACTCACCACTAACACCAGAGAGGACATCTCATATATGAAGAAAGGATAACAAATGCACACAGTAAAGTGCAATTTCCCTTAAGAGCACACAGCGAACTCAGTCAGTCCGGGGCTGGTTGCTCCCTTGCTCTCCAGGTCCCCTATAAGACTCCCCACTGGCACAGCTATAGGGTTCAGATCTCAGACTAGTGGGCAAGCTAGACCTCCAGCACCCTCTCTGTCCAACCAGTGCTTCATGTCCCTGCCCCAGTAGCTGACACACACACACACACACACACACACACACACACACACACACACACACACACACACACACACACACACACACACTTTGAGATAAGAGTTTATGCAACCACAGAGACACTCCTGGGGAAGGCTGGCACAGGTTCTCCAGCTGTGCTACTTTTCCCCAGACTATACGGTAGTTCCACTTGCCACCACCCACTAATATTTATCAGCTACTCAAAGGCCCTAAAAGGGTGTCCAATTATTACTGTGCAATATTATTATCCAATTGTTAGTATAACTAAACAGTCAAGGCACATTAGAGTGACTTGGTAAAGTAATCACTATAAATATACAATGTACTGTAGAGCTTAAATTATCTCTACACAAAACAGCCACAGTTGAAAGGTTTTAAAATATTTAATAATAAATAATAAAAATGCAAGACAATACTTCTTACTACACAGTGCTAGGCAAGAGTTCAGAGATCACAGAGAAATACTTAAAATAATTCAGTAGTATAGTTCTGACATCACAGAAAAACACAGTCTAATCTTTCTAATTTCTAGCTATTTCTAAAAGAAAATACAAGTCTAAGATAAGCTTACATAAGAAAACAGGCAGAGTGCTGATGAGTTGGATGGTCAAGACAAAAATGCTTAATAATCTCTGGTTCTCTCTGTTTATATTGAAATTGCAGTTCTGACTCACATTACATCATTCTTCACACTTTCCTGGGGTTCCCAGGCTACACATTACATCATTCTTCACACTTCCCTGGGTTCACAGGCTAATATAAACTGCATTTATATTCTTAACATCTCCTTTTGTTATCTTGCAGCTAGCTAGTCAAGAAGCAGAGCAATAAAAATACATGTTCATGTTTAAATTTAGCAATTTAACTCTTGGTTAAAACAATAGCAAAAATTCATTCATCTAGACCCTTTGGCACCACTGTCTACATCAAAGGGTCACAACATGCTTTACTTTGGTCAGTAGAGTGCCCTGTTGTCACATTTTTTCAGTTCCACAGGTAACACTGTTTCTTTACATTTAAGACAACAAGCCTGTAGTTTACATTCATATTTACAAATGACAGAATTATATGCAAAAGTCTATCTGGTTAGGCTGGCATCCTTAATCTATCTTTGATGAAAAAAAACACCCTTGCAGGTCCAGCACCTTTAGACTCCTGGATTCAGATGGATGTATGCAAAGATTCTTTGTAATCCACAGATTATGTTGTAAAACAAGAATGCCCATAAACTTAAAACTGAATTAAAATTGTATTAAGCTTAAAAAACAAGCTTTTCGTCAGCGCTCTGCACCAACTTCCTCAGAAAACAAACTGCACCACATATTTGTCTCACTATATATACATCACTACTCTACTCAGATGTGCCCCCTAGTGGCTCCCCTTTAAAAAAACACATAATTACACTTTGAAATTTTTAACACATATTAGATAATCCAGGGCACGAATTCTCGTTTTCAGTGATTGACCAGCTACACCAAGAGCATATGGGGGGACCCGATTCTTTAAGACTAGAGTGCAAGGAGTTGATGTGGCAACTTAAGTTGGAAGCTTACCATTTACCTGGACTTAACAGTATGCTTTCCATCAGTTGCTTCCTCAAATTGAGAAGCCTAGTGATGTGAAGCCCCCTGGAGTGGCTAAATGCCACCTGGGAATACATACATGTTTGTGTTTTATCATTTTTTTTTTTGTGTTTATCACTCACTGTTTATTCCAATGTTTATATTAACACTTCTGGGAATTTTCTTCCCACTTTTATACTTATTTATATATATTACATTTTCTTGTGGTTATTGATACTTTTGATCATTTGTACTTATATGTAACTATGGTGGCTTTAAAATTTAATATTTAGAGCATTATAGGTTTACCAGCATTGACGGCAGGTATGAGTAGCAGATACCAAATTGTTGAATATTTTGGCTGTTTTTTAGTTAAAAATTTCAAAGTGTAATTATGTGTTTTTTTTAAGGGTAGCCACTAGGGGGTGCATCTGAGTGGAGTAGTGATGTATATATAGTGAGACAAATGTGTGGTGCAGTTTGTTTTCTGAGGAAGTTGGTGCAGAGCGCCGACGAAAAGCTTGTTTTTAAGCTTAATAAAATTTTAATTCGGTTTTTCGTTTATGGGCGTTCTTGTTTTACAACATAATCTGTGGATTACAAAGAATCTTTGCATACATCCATCTGAATCCAGGAGTCTAAAGGTGCTGGACCTGCAAGGGTGTTTTTTTCATCAGTTTGTTTTTTGTTTTTTTGAATTTTTAGAAGGCTTAATCTATCTTTACCCACTCTTCACAGTAATATTCAGAACCCTAATCATACATTTAAAAACAGTTTGCTAACATTCATTTTCACAGTGATATAACGGTGGCCATGATGATTCAAAAGTATTGACAATATCCTGCTCTATTTAAAGTTCTGCAATGATATGCTCCATTCCTGGTTTCTTAGATTTCATCAATTTCTGTTCTATTAATTATTTTTTTTTCATTTTATAGATTTTACAAAAATATTTTTGTATTTTTTTCTGCAGTGTATGAAAGGAAGTAGATGATATTTATAAGTGGTGGGGTGTAAATCAGGTGCAGAAAGAATGACTGTGAATGACCACATTATGGAATAAGTGATATAATAATGAATTTAAGGAGGAATGGTAGTTATGCCCTTTTCGAGTAGCTGCAGGGAAGAGAGTAGGTAAAAAATAAGAAGGAAAGAATGAAGATGCCATTAATGGTGTGAGAATTATCTAAAATTTAGAAAAATTGAGATATTAGCAAAGTAGGGGTAAATAAGATATAATAAAGCAAGTGCCAATAAGTGAATATTGTTGAAGTTAATTAAAGAGCTTAAAAATAGATGGGTTAAAGTATGGAGGGGCAGTCAACCAACAGAAAGGTAGAGCAGGAGAAAGGAAGAAATAGAATTGAAAGAGATAGCATGAAACGGAGACAGATTTATATTTGCTGAGAGCAAAGATCAAATGGAAGGTCAATATTGTAAGAGCTATAACATTTGTATGTTCCAATATATATTATAATGTAAATTTAGAGAACTAATTCAATAACAGTAAAAAATATTTTGTAATACATATAATAAAAAGAAAAATGATGTTAGTTTGATGGAATGAACTATATATTTAAAACTACGGTGTGTATGTTTTTTTCTTTGTCAACAAAATGATTTAGAGACAGATATTTATTGGTCTATTTACCTTCAGCATTCAATAACATTCTATATACTTACTTGATTTCCATAATATTTTGCAAATAATCAGGTGTGATACAATTATGTAACAGGGTGACACCAATCTTTGTGTTTTTGTAGTACTGAGAGTGTTTAACAAATCTGTTTCTTTATCTGCTTGACAAATACAAGAATGAACTGTACTTCCATCATCCTTTTCCCATATAAGACTTTCACACAACTTACATTTAAATTTTAAATTAAAACCTATATTTTTATAACATTTAAATCTTCTTTCGTTTTTTCCTGGTTAGGGGTTGCCACAGTGAATCACCTGTCTGCTAATGATTGTCAGTGGAGTTTTATGGTGTCAAGTTGCCAGCCCGGCACCCAACCTTCCACAAAAGGCATGCACACACACTTGGGGTCAATTTAGAGTGTCCAGTCCACATACAACATGTCTTTGGGATGTGGGAGAAAACCGGAGCACCTGGAGGAAATCCATGCAACCACAGGGAGGACATGTAGACTCCACAACCCAGCCGAGGAATGAACCAGAGAACCTCTTGCTGTGAGGCGGCAATGCTAACCGCTGCACTACCTTGGCCACCCTATTTTTATAACATTTAAATAATGCATATTACTTGTAATTATGTCTATCTCAGTATAAAGCTTTGAATGCTTACTTTGTATCTTTTTTATTCCTATGCTTTACAAATACTTTGATAGTTATTAGAATGTAAATGCATTACTAGCAGTGTATTTCATTAAGTTTATTGATATTTTACACCATATTTGCCTAACAATGTCCCCACTATTTACTGCATATTCAATGTGCATCCATAGTCATTCTCCATTATTTCTAGTAGCACTTGCTTCATTATATGTCATTTGGTTGTCCTATAAATTTAAACCAACTTATAAATGTCTTTATACCCAATATTTTATCTTCCTTTAAACTGCTAAATTGTTCTCTCAAATATGGTGCTGTAAAATATGTCAGGATACTCATCAGGTGCTATAACATTTGATATATACGTTTTAAAGTTTATCATGTCTCCTTCATGCCAAACTCTGGACTCATATGAAGATCGACTTAATACCCAAGATGTAATAGAGGAGACTTCGAAGACAGCCTCTAAACTTCTCATCAGATTTTATTATTAATCCATGGATTGTTTTCTTCTATCTTCATTGTTAAATATTTGTATACTCCTACCATAAAGTGTCTGAGATAAAGATAAATTCAAAATATTTGCAAAGCTTGACTAATTCAATTTTTTCTAATTTCGAATTGGGCAATATTTTCCTTATCTACTGTTAAATTGAAGTAATTCTGTTTTACTGATATTTATCTTCCACTTTTACTCTTGTACTAAACTTTCTTACTCCTATATCTGGCATTGTATTGATGGAATATTAAAAGATAGGAATAGGAATTCATTTATTTAGCATATGACTGGAATATTTACATTTTACATTTTTGGGACATCTTCCTGCCATTGATATAACATTTCTGTTATTCCATTAATAGAACTTATGAAAAGCCAGGGTTCATAGGTAGGTACTAGGCTATTGGCCCTAGGGCCTATGTAAGCCTAGCCAAACAGTACCCTTGCTTTTGCCACCCAAGAAAATTATTTTCCTGTGCCCTTGTCAAGCAGAGCCACAGAAGTGATCCCCAGGGTGAATTTCCTATCTCCCATTCAATCATCAAGATTTTTCTTGAAGAGTGCTAATGAGGAGCTTTATTTGATATAGATAGGTAGTTTGTTCCAGAGTATGGGAAGTCTCCGAGACAGGAATCTATCCCTCCAGCATGTTCTGTTTATTGTGGTGACAAGGTTTAGTTACCTAGAGCATGTAGCTCGGAGGGATTGGGATTTCTTTACGTGGAGCATGTCCAACAGCTCTCGGTTTGACATAGCTTTGTATGTTAGGCAGAGATTGCCTCTGAGTAGGCGATATGTGACAGAGTAAAGCTGGAATTTTTTGAGACGGTCTGTGTAAGGCATCTGTCTGAGGTTGGTAATCCTCTTTGTGAGGTATTTCTGTGGCCTTTCCAGTTGTTGTAGATGTTTTGTGAGGTACATACCAAAAGGGGCATTGTACCCCATAATGGGCCTAATGAGTGATGAATAGAAGGGAACAATGACCTCTTTTTTCCTGGATGAGAAACCTTTTGTGATGAGGTGTGCCACGTAGAAGGATTTCCTGACTACTGTGGCGATGTGATTATCAAAGGAGAGACTACTGTCCACCTGTGTCCCAAGGTCTCTTATCACACTTTCAGTGTTAAGTAGACTACCGCCTATGTGGTAGTTCATGGGTGCAGAGTTTTTATCAAAAGGGATGACAATGCAGTTTTTGGCATTGAGCTTGAGGCCATGGCTTTGACACCAGGCATCTGTCTCAGTGAGGCCCTTTTGTAGAATGTCTACATCGTTAGGAGATTTGATTATGGCTCCTAGTTTGCAGTCATCTGCAAAGTTTGTTAGCCAAATACCTTCTGTGTTAGTCTGTACTTCAGAGAAGTAGATACCAAACAGGAGAGGACCTAAGACTGATCTCTGTGCTACTCCACTTGTCAATGGTCTGAATTTGGACTTAGAGTCTGCTACTTTCACAGTGTGTATTCAGTCAGTGAGCCAGTTGGCAGCCCATCTTGTGACATAGGGATTTATACCTAGTTTGTTGAGTTTGTCTATAATTTCAGAGTGAGGGATGGTGTTGAAAGCCTTGGCAAGATCTAGATAGGCTGTGTGTACCACCTTACCCTCATCTACAGCTTTGGTGACCGCTTCAAAGAAGTCTATCAGGTTTAGGAGACATGATCTGCCTTTTACAAACCTGAACTGGGTAGGGTCCAGAGTTTGGAGATTACCAGTGTCATTGTTTATAAGTTCCATGATGATACGCTCCACAGCCTTGCAGACCAGGCTCATCAGGCTAATAGGGTGGTAGTTCCCGGGGTCCGTGGTGACTCCCCCTTTGTGGATTGGGATAACTGTTGCTGTGCGCCATTCAGTGGGCACGAAGCCTGAGGTGAGGCTATGATTGAACATGGTACTTAGGTGGGGAGCCAGTTTGTTCTGTAGTTCATGTAGAACACAGCCTGGGATGTTGTCAGGTCCCATGGATGCTATGTTCTTGGCTTTGGAGAGTGTATTTTTTACCTGTGCAGCCATGATTACAGGTACTTTGCATTCTTCTGGTATAGAGATGGGCCCTTTAGGGGATGATAGAGGGGTAAAGTTAGCACTGAACCTATCTGCCAGGATGTTGGCAATATCAGTTGGTTCTGTATATTTAGTGCTGTTGTGCTGTAACTCAGAACAGATCTGAGTATTACCATTGAGATTCTTAACATAGCTATAGAATGCTTTGTGGTTGTCTTTAGAATCAGTGGCAATTTTGTTTTCATAACTAGCTTTGGAGGATTTTATGATTGATCTCAGCTTCTTACTGAGGCTGACCACGGAGTTCCTCCAATCATGGGATTGCAAGATTCTTCCCCTGTCTTATGCCTCCATTTGCTAGAAATGTATTTGTATGTTCATATTTTGAAGTACTTTTCACATTAGTGCTGTTATTGCTTTATAGTTATGTTGTGACACTCTTTAACTCACTCTGATATTTTCTTCTTTACATATAATTCCATAGGTTTTTGCCAACAAAATTGTTGAAAGCATGTTACATCATAAAAATGGAAACATTTATTTTCTAAAATTAATATATTTCTAAATTACATGCTGAAGTTATTTACAAACTTTTGCAGTTCATTTTTCATCCACATAGGCAAATTTCAAATTTGACAATTTATTATTGTTAGTAATAGTATTATTATTATTCATTTGGCAACTAATTACTAGTTTTTTTCAGCAATTTATAGATTAATATTTACAGTGAAGTACTCAATAATGTGTTTGGTCTATACAAGTTAGGATTTTTTTTATCTCCCTTCTTGTAGATTGAATAATAATTCAATTCTTCCATGAAATCTGTTAAATTGATCTCATTTATGTAATGTTTAATTTAGTGACTCAAAAATGTTGTCTATTCATCTTTAGTAATTTTTTTATATTTATGATTTAATAAGGCCAACTGGCTTTTTCATTTTTTCAATATCCTGAAGGCCTTAGCTACCTTACTCTTACTAAGTTTTCGTACAAGGTCTCCTCTGTTTCTAATCAGAAACTTCCTTTTGTCTTCCACATATTTCATTTGTACAATTTTATTTAAAATAATTAAAACTACTCTCTTTGACTGATATAACAAGACCAATTGTTTTGTATTTTTGTCTCCATCCAAGATTTTCCATTTTTAAACAATCATGTCCACTTTTATTTAGAATATTGATTTCCATTTATAATAAATTCCTGGATGAACTATTTTTTTCTTTTACTTATTTATTTTACTGTTGGGTTTTCCCTTTAACAAATGTCACTATGGGTATCTTGTTTCCCTTCTGCTATCAAATATTCAGCCAAAAGCCATCCTCTTAATTCTTCTATCCTGTTGTTCCTTCAGTTTAATATAATTTCTCTAGCTACACAGAAAGCCGTTTTCCCAAATGTTGTGTCTCCTTATATGTCTTCCATATTTATTCAATAGCATTTCTTAAAAATATATTTTCTTACTTAAATGATCATTTCCACAAATTCATTGTTCTTGTTTCACTCCACGCTGTCTCAGCCCTGTTATAACATTTTATCATTTAATTAACCCACAATAGAAAAGTGATACCTACAGTATTTGCTCTCCCTATCTGTTTTTGTCTCCCAAAATTGTATCTGAATAATCAAATGCAGTTAATCTTCTGTGAAAGTTGAAATGTTATTACATTTATCACACTATAAATCATCTGACATATATTATTTGGAATTATTCCTACCCATTTAACTCTTCTCTGATCATTCTAAGGTCAGTGTCTCTTTTAGTTGCAAATGCGCCAAACCTGTCTGACAAGATATCTATAACTCTCTCACCATACTGTCCACTCCTTACTTCATTTTCTCCCTATCCTTGGTGTTACTGCTATTCATAATATATATATATATATATATATATATATATATATATATATATATATATATATATTTAGGAAATCTCATTTGTTCATAACAATTATTTAATATGTATACAATACTAATTTTATTATTCTTGCATTGATGTTTACTGAAATGCTTGCGTGATTTTCTTTTTTAAACTTGTATCTATTAGAAAACAGTATTGAATACTTCTTTGTGTAGACTAACTGGATAATGTGTATTCTATATCTTGCTATATGCATACTGTTGTACTATCTAATTATTGTATTTTGCTTATATTTCTATGGAGATTTTCTTCCCAGGCCTCCACTGAAAACTGGCTTTGGGCCCAGTTGGACTTTCCTGGTAAACAAATGTAAACAAATATAAACAAATGTAAATAAAAAATAAATAATTAAATAATAAATAATAAACAATAAATAAGTACGGTCCACTCCTTACTTCATATTCTCACTCTCCTTGGTGTTACTGCTGCTCATAATATAAATATATATATATATATATATATATATATATATATATATATATATATATATATATATAAATCTCATTTGTTCACAACTATTATTTAATATATATACAGTACTAATTTTATTATTCTTACAGTGATCTTTACTAAAATACTTGTATGATTTTCTTTTTTGAACTTGCATCTACTAGAAAACAGTACTGAATACTTATTTCTGTTGACTAACTGGATGATGTGTATTCTGCATCTTACTATAAGTATACTGTTGTACTATCTAATTATTGTATTTTGCTTATATTTCTGTGGAGATGTTCTCCCCGGGCCTCCACTGAAAACTGGCTTCTGGCCCAGTCTAACTTTCCTGGTAAACAAATGTAAATTAAAATAAATAAATAAGTCAAATAAATTTAATATTGACCTGTCTTGCATGTGGCATGCATGATTTAAAAAAAAAAAACTTTCTTTTCTTTTCTTTAGTCATCATTTGAATTATGGTTTCAAGCTCTGCCCACATTTTCACTGTTTGACTACCCCATTTCCATTTGGAGGATAAATACATATTTAACACATACAATCATGGCCATTAACTCAGTTTCCTATCAAAATTGCATAAACTAGTTGTCAATCCATTTAGAATTTAAGAATTTAGAATTGTAAGTTTTTGCTTATGAATACAAATCTAAGAAGTGCCCTAATTTAGAAGTTAGCACAGATGATAATGATGATGAGTTACTTCATATCGTATAGGGTTTGATTCTGTCTTAACTGGTTTTGCCTGTTCTGTGCCCTTCAGTAAGCCATTTAACCACACACTGCTTTGGAACAATGGGCCATTTTGAATAGGCTTCTTATTGCTCCAATAGACATGTATTCCTATTAACTATGATCTTATGATCCCTCCAGCCCTTCCATAATGTTTTACTTTTACATAGCTAGAGTCTCACAAATGTCAAAATAGTTTCAGTATATTAGTTGCATTTCTGAAAGTTTGAAAAACCAAATCAAATTACAAACTCTAGAAAATCAAGATAATTGAATTAACATTTTATACATGTTGTATTCACTTGAATCATTTGAAACAAAATATTATTTTTACTCAATTTTATTATTAGTTTTCAATATTTTGATTCTGATGTGCACGTCTTTATGCAAACAGGACTACACCACACATGTTCCAGTGCCCCCACATGTTATTATTTGCATTTTTTAATTATGCTCTCATCATTAAGAATTACTTGGCATTTTTTCAGCTTCCAATGTGTCTCATATGTATAGTATAAATGTTATAAGAAGCAGTCACTTCTTCCCTCTGAATTCTATGATTCCTTACTCTCTTATATTTTTTTCCTTTGTTTTAACTTATTTTTTTCTCTCTACATTGTTATATTCAAAAAACCTTATTTTTTTCTGTAATGTCTATGTCCTGTATTACTTATTTCATTCCTTTTTCTAAGATTCCTTAATTCTTTTTAGGTTATTCCTGATTGTGATTGGGAAAATTCTGAAATTCCTCTTCAAAATGTCCTGTCCTATTGTAACCTACTTTTAAAAAGTTTTCTAACTTTTCTGTGCCACATTAAAAATGTGAATCATAATTGTAATCTTCACTTGGGGGCACAATTATGTATTTTTTTCTGTTCTGAAATTCTGTCTAACAGACATCATCTCCCTTTTTACTTACCATTTCTTAATCTGTTTCCTGTCTTATGGCATTATAAATTGCCTGTCATTCTATCATCTATCTGTATAATTTCCCTCCTCTTTCATTTGTTATTCATATTTTATTCTACCTACTTCTTCTTCTTTTTATCTTTTGTTTAATTTTCTCTGTTCCATTAAGAGAGCAATCCCATTTTCCTGTGGCATATTCTTTCTGCTTCTATTTTTTCTCACTCTTTCTAGTGTCTTATGTTTAAAATATTTTCAAATTCAAACTTTCTTGGCCTTCTCCTTTATTTTGGTTATCCTTACTCTTTTTTCTCTTTTATTTGCATTGTTCTTTACTTCTGTTAATTTATTATTATTTTCTGAAATGCTAGATGTACCATGCCTTGTTTTTTTTTTCGATTTCATCAGCTGTGTTTGCAGCTCTCATATTTTTAGTTCTTTTTTTTTCTAGAATGTCATTAATGCAGAAATTGTGCGTCTCCTGATCTAAATTTCCCATTATATGCTTTCCCCCACTTTTCTTCCTCAATTATTTGTTTTTGTTGATTTTATTATTACTTGGGAAAGATGACCGTCTCCAATACTTATTTTGACTAAAGTTAAATTTCCATCTGATATGCCACAACACACGAGTCTTGATTTTGTAAGAGTTCTCTAAGCAAGGGTAGCAATGGCTGCTGACTAATACTTAATTGTATATTTTTAGAAGTTTCCATTTCATTTTCTTATGTCTGTTTTCATCTGTATCTGTTTTATCTTTCAAGTGTTAGCCAAACATCTGGACTATAGTCTGCTATCTTAACTTCTTTTTGACTACTTCTCCATTTCTTTCTCTTTTTTTATTTCTTCTATTCCATATATCATATCACCATTAGTATTTCTTTTACATACTGCATTAGTTATATTTGCCATACTTTCAGTATTATTCATATCTGTTTTGTCATCTGAGTCTATCATGCTGATCATATGCACATGAGTTGTATTATGTATCCTGTCTTTTCTGTCATTTTTTTTCTTTTTGATTTTCTGATTTACTCATCTTTTACAAAGCCAGTATTGTTGCTCTAATAATTTTCCTACCTTCTTCCCTGACTTACTTACATATTATGACATATCTAGAAGGAAAATGATATCTATCAAAGGAATTCAAATGCCTATATAATAATGTTTTGGGTTAAATAAATAAACTTTATTTAATTACTGTTTAGTATATTAGAAAGTGCCTGCTATGCTAAACTATTATTTGTGTTTTCTTATGTATGTTGTCAGAATATATAATGATGTTTTGGTGGAGTTTTTCTCCAAGGGCCTCAGCTAAAAAATAGTTAAATGCCAAGTTGGACATTCCCGAGTAAAAAATGCAATAAATGTATTTAGCAACTGCACAATATGGCAAGTATTAAGTACAGTAAAAATTATACTAGTATTCTTTCAATAATATATTTGAGCAAATTAATCTATCATAAAACTTGGTGTACTTTAGCTTTATCTGATCTAATTTTCCGGAACTTCACCATCCAGGGGCGGCTCGTGCTATAGGACTGCAGGACTGCAGCCCCCACCTGTAGAAAGAAAAAACAAAACAAATAAACCTAGAAAAAAAATCATGAGTCCCGGAACTTTGCGCATGTGTGCACGCAGTTTCTGGAACTCCCAGAACTCTGAGTCCAGGCTGCTGTGTCAGCAGTCCCGATAGGGGGAAAGGGATTTCTGCCCTGCAGATGCCCAGAAGTCTGTGCGGTGATGACCACACAGAACAGAGGAACTCCGGACTGCATCATGTGCAGGCTGGACCAATCAGGAGGAGAGTTGAGCTCTTGCGCGGCATTTAGCTTGAGCGGGACAGACAGGGACATTACTGAATGGATATTCTAAGTTGAGGCTTTGCGATGCAGATAACGAGTTGAGGAGCAGACTGGGAGACTACTGAATAGTTTGTGATGGGGATATCCAGAGTGGTTAAGGATTCAGGTAAGCTAAGCTTTGAATGGGACCGAATGGGGTAGGCATTAGTGGGAACTTAGCAATGGCTTGGAAGCAACATGATGTAAGTAATCCAAAGCAACATGCCATTAGACCATCTTTAGCATTTTGAACAAGATAGGAAAAAAATAGTACTCTCAAATGGAAGGGATGACAGATAAAAATGATTGATGCTCCACTCCTTAATTTCTGTTATATTTTATGTTTTGGCTGTCTCATCTAACAAAGTGTTTTATAAATTACTTTTAATCATAAAGGGAACCTTGTCCACTGCAGCTCTGCCATAATGAAAACACACAATCATGTGCCTGCACACACAGACATGCACAAACACCCCCCCACACACACACACACACACACACACATGAAAATATAAGCACACAGACACGCAGACATATTTACAGCAGAAACTTATAAATACAGATACCTATGATTTTTAATGCCTACAGACCCTCCGAATACAATGGATCTTGCAATCTTTTGCTTATTAGCACTCCCAGGCATACGACTGATAAAGATTCAAAATTCTGATGAGAAAAGACATTACTTCAGAGAATGTCTAACTTCAGTAATACTATCCTATAATTAAGTTCTGAGATCATTTTTCTGCAATAACTAAAAATTCAAGCTATTGTGCTGCTCATGAATGAGCGATGTCCTGAGGGCTTTAGGGGGCCTTGCAAAATGTTGTTGTGATTTGGGTAATGTGGCTTTTATGATATAAACAGAGCTTGAGTTCCAAGAACTAGCACATGTAATTACTTATGTTGTTTCATTCTATACTATTAACTGACAAATATTTAAGAATTTTCTTAGAATTAGTACATGTCCACACTGAGGTCTCTAAACTTCACTTTCTGCAAGTAATAAAAGGTTAGCAACAACATTTTTAAGAAAAAGGTGGAAAGCTGTCAGTCTCTGTGGTTGTTTTCATTCTTTCATACTTTCACTACTTTTAATAGTGGAATGCTTTCCAGTACAAGAGCACACAGTAACATTATAGGTATTAGAGCCAGATTTTCTAACATATTCTCAGAATGATGTAACCCGTGATGCATTATCTGTAGAAAGAAGCGTGTGTTTTATGGTAGTGAAAACTTAGGGAACTATATTATGCAAGACAGAAAGTAATTAAGTTTTCAGCTACAGCAGTCTATTGGGTCAGGTTTAAACAGTATATAAAAAGGACCCAGCAATATATTATTAAACTAACAAGCTGTTGCTCATTGAATAAGTAGAGCCCTAAATAACAGATTGGATGGTTAAATTACCAGATGGATGGCTGGGGAACTGGATGTGCAGTTACATTTGGCAACCATATTTCATAATTTAGAGCTATTTTTACACAAGCAAAGGTTTCATTATTGCAATTCTGCTATTAGTATCTTTATTTCTCTGGTCCACTGTTCCCCCATACCTCTCATCTAGATGTCCCATGTGTCTAGCAACACTGTTTTCCTGAAAAATCTAAGCTGTATAGCAGAAAAATGGGACATTAGCTAATATGCTTCATTTCTGCTTTTTTACCTGATGGTACACAGTATACACAAGTTTCTAATCTCATGTCTGATGCATAGCCTGTAACATGTCTAGGCAACATGTACAAAATCACAGAGTCTTCAAGAGTAGATTGACAGAATCAGATCCATATATATGCCAGGTTTACCTTATTAGCAGCTTATGACCCTAAACCTCTCTGCTGCATGAGCACCCACTTTTCTAAGAAGCCTCTGTGGATTGGTTGCTGCTTGGGCTTTTGCTGCTGTCATTGTCAGCTGACATCTAGCAGGTAGCATTCATACAGTCATGCATCATATCTCATCAGCTGTTGGCTGATTTATTTCCTTCCCTGTCCCTATCCTCCCCCATCCCTTTGACTGCACTGTTGTAGCATTCTAATGCCGATTTATATTGCTTTTTCTTTTTTTACTCCCCTCTTTTCTTCATTCCAATTATTTTCTGCCATCTTCTCCCCATGTCCAGGAATCTCTTTTGTAATTCATGTTCGTGTATTGGTTTTGTCTGTTTCCAATTTTGAGTGATGATGGTTTTAAACTTCAAAACTCAGCAGTTTGATAACATTCATTTATCTTTCTTTCAAGATGCTATCCTCTTTCTTTATGCTCCATATACAGAATTCCCTATCATGCCCTGCTTTCTTTTAAAATATGTCACCCTCAATCTTCTGTGCTTGCCTCAAGAGTTATTGTATCCACCCACAATCCCAGAACATCTTCATTCCTCTCACTTTCTCTTGACACCTTCAGCATCCTCTATAATCCTTTCTGCCTTCCTGCAAAGATACCATCTATACAGTACTCTCAGGTTTTGATTTCTTAATCCATGTACTTTCTATATGTGTTTCACTGTCTGACTTGTTTTCTGCCAAAATCCTGCAACTCCTTTCCATTCTTCCTTCCTTTTCAATTTCTTTTCATTCTCTCTTCTTTGACTCCCTAACCTCTTCATTTCCTCCAGGGTGCCATCCCCTCTTCTTTGGCCCTCTTTTCCTGCCTGTTCCTTTCCCCTGTTGTCTTCTCTGATTTTTAACCAGCTCTCCCTGAGTACCAAGTAATTGCACCTCTGCAGTCTGGTGTACTATAGTTTTGTATGAATTCCTTTATTGTTTTAAACCTTTTCCCCATCCTTTTCTCTGCATATCAAATCTTCTTCTTCAGCTCTTCCACTTCTCCTCTGTATTTCTTTTTTTTTCATCCCTATCTTTGCCCCTGCTCTTCTGTTCCCCATGGTATTTTGAGGTCCCATTTACCCCACTAAATGTATCAAAATTCTTTTAGTCTTGCTTAATTCATAACACTTAGTATGTTTCTCCATATCTCACTTTTGCTTAGCCTCCTTCTCCTTTGTGTCTCTGCAGTGAATGATAAAACGCACAAAATGAGCCAGCACAAAGGTTTAGGCAAGCAAAAAACTACTTTATTGTGGCATGTTGAAAAACAAAATAAAAAAACAGAGAAACTGCAAACCGGTTTCGGCCAATGTAATGGCCTTCTTCAGTGCAGAAAGAAAAAGTTTTTGTACTGGCTCAGTACTTTGTACTGGCTCGTTTTGTGCATTTTGACATTTTGGTTTGAGCCTTGCACTGGATCCACCTTGTGTGTCTTTTTTGGTTTGCTCTGCAGTGAATGATGGCACTAGTCAGTGAATACGCTGTGATAGGAGAGATCCCCAGAGTCCCCCACTCCTTTTTTTTCTATTCTTTCTCATTTGCATCTTGCTTACTCTTTTCCCCTTACTTTTTTGACCCAATACTCTATGTCATTTTGTGAAGCTGCAGGAGGATTATCGGTGCTGTCATCATCCATGTTGTATTAATTCTCCCAAGCAGTGTATAAGAATTCTCCTCTTCTCTCTGGAGAATATCCTTCACCTTTTATCCAGCCTTCTGTATTTTTTTCCCTATTGTCTCTCACTGTATTCCCAACATCGAGCTCTTGGGGAGCTCTACTGTTTTTATCTCACCTAGCCCAGCTTTCCCTTTTTGTTTCCATCTAGATAGTAAGTAAGCTGTCATGTAGCCAATGTATTGAAATATTTTTTTCTTCTACACTTCATTTTGTCTTGATTGGACTCTTGTAATGACAGTGTGGCACTCAGGGCAGCGTATTTAATTAAAGTTCCATTTGTTGTGGTTTTGAACATAGCCCCACCCCTTTCTAGTTGGCCACATCCCATTGGCCCCACCCATTCAGTTGTCTCCTGCAACCCCTCTTTAATTTGAAGTCACCAGCCACCATTGACCTTCTCTTAAAATGTCTTGCATCTGAGAAATCATATGCATGGGAAAAAACAGAGAGCTTTAAACAATATCTCAACTGATTAATTAAATACCAAGGCATTTTATAGTAAATAAGATCACTTTGAAAATATTCTACTCATAGTTAAGTAAGTGTCTGTATTTACCTCCTTTATACATTTTACAATTATGTCAGATTATCACCTTCTTTAACAGTCCAGTACAGGTAGTATAATACAAACATTTTAGTATCAAGATGCCTTCTTTATTTAGTTTCTTATTTTCTCATCACTTGTTATATTTCTTCACACAACTAAAAGCTATTCCAAAAGTATATCCACAACCTTGTCACATTGTACACAGTCTTCATCTCACTCATTCTCCATGTCATAATATTTTATCCCTGTGAAAACCTGAACTGAATACATTTTTTTTAAAAACCACATAAACATTAGTTTATGTTTAAGTCATTGCTCCTACAGTGTAATTAAAATATATTCTGTAACTTAACATTATTTGAACTTTCTTGTGTCATGAATCCTGAAATAGATACTATTAAATCATTCTTAACACACTAACCCCTGGATTCAGAGAATTTCTTTCCACCCAAGCTAATTGCCAATGTGGGTTTGTTAACTGGTATGACAGAGAGAAAATCCAATTCAGAGACATGCTGAAGCCTCACTTATAAACACCCCTATATACACAAAAACACACAGAGTCCCAGACATTTTCATATCTGTGAGCATGAGCATATGTATGCACGCACACACAGACACACACACACACACACACACACACACACACACACACACACACACACACACACACACACACACACACACGCGCGGTACCTGATGTCCTGATGTACTGGACCCACAACAATGCATGAAGTTTGTTATGCTGCCTGTATACATATGCCATAGAGTGTAGTCACCTACATGGAAAAATTGTGGCAAAACCTGCCTGTGCTCCCTGTGTCCTGTCTGGGTGTAACCTCCCCCCAACATCACTGCTATCTCTTTTGCCTGCTTTCTGTGTCCTGTCTGAATCAATATCCCTTGAAGAACTGCAGCCTTTCTTTCCTGTTTTCTGAACAATCACACAAACTACAACCTGTCCTATCTCTTCCCTGTACTATGTCAGGCTGAGTATCACCAGCCCGTCAGTTCCTTGTTAATGCCTGCAAAGTTTTACCAGGCACATGCACTCACTGCTTTGTGGGAGTATCCATTGCTGCATACCCCACTGCATGGTCATTGCAATCCTGCGGTTCATTATCAGTCACATTGTCTTCAGTCACTTCTCTGTATAGCTGTACAAACTGATATCCATTTTATTCTTTTTGTCTTTGTTGTTTACCGCAGAGTGCTATGACTGAAAAATGGTCTGCTGCTAAATGGTGACTGTGATTTTTTCTCTTGTGCTAGAATTGTCTCATGGCACAACTATTATACTAATGAGTTGATTTAGAGCAATAATTTCTAAATCACACTAATAACATGATTCATTATCAGCCTATATCACACTACAGTGCCCAACTGCCCATTCTGGCTCATGCATGGGTTAAAAGGTCAGGTAAGATGTGAATGCCTGTATAACCTGGTTAAACTAATATTAACCTTCATCATGCTACTTACCACATGCATCATGTGACTATGAATGACCATTGTGCTACTGTTCTATCTATCAATGAATATCATTTGGTGGCCACAATCTATGGCTATGCATCCTAGCTTTTCAGCTGTTGGACGTAACTTGTTGAGTGGACATGGCTTCAGTCAGATCAGACTCTGGCAGAACCACTGCCTGTTGCAGTAGGGAGCACAAGATATTTTATACCTGCTTCACAGACATCAATGAGAGCAGCTGGAGGTGGATTATGGAGGCCCCATTTTAAAGTTATATGCCTGGCTCAAGCTTGCCAGGGAGGTGAGTGATGCCACTGGTATCAGTAACTGCAGCTAACAGTGCTGATAAAAGTATAAAAACCTGAAAAAGCAATTCCCAGACATTCCCTGTCATTGGGAAGAAGAGGCAGTGGAGAGACATCTGCCATATTATAGCAAGCAGTTTGTGCAGTGTCATTGTACAGTAGGCCTAGCATCTGTGGCGTTAATTGCTTTCTGTTGTCAGGGATACATGAAGTTCATTACTGTTTGATTTATTCTTTCCAGTGTGCCTCAGGAGATTGGGAAAAACAAGATAGCTCGCCGCAAGAGGTAGGACAGGCTGGTAGTGTAACTGTAGTAAATTGCTGGCAATATGGTATTACTGTAAATTGCTGGCAATATGACATTATTGTAATAAAATTATATACCACAGAACTAAAAAGATGTATTTCTATTTTTTTACTGTAATTAACATCCATGGTTTTAATATTCATTGATTTGTACATGCTTTTTTTCACTAGGTGTCATACTGTAGCATTTATGTCTGAAGTGCTATATTAGTGTTCTGACTCACTTTACATGCAAGCATTCTTCTGCCTATATAGTATGCAACTTTGACTGCTTTGTTTTTTTTTTCCGGTCCTGTTAAAGTGAACCACATAGGAATGACCATGTGCCAATTTGTTCTGTTTTTCTCCTACTTCCATTGTTTTATTTTTAGTTTGTTTCTTTGATGCATTGTTTTTCTCCATTTATTTGTTTTTATTCTGCAAGATCAGCCTGAAGCAGACAGAGGGGAGGCACCAGTCACTATGCTAACCATTGTGTCCCAGCAGTCCTCAGGTGTACTCTTCTTTGGGGTTATTCTGTAAAAGGTGATCTGAAGAGTTCACTGATGGACTTGATTGCTGTTTTTATGGTGAGGGACATAAGCTTCTCATTGGAGACTGGTATACAGGGCCCTGAGGGGTCACCCAGTGTAAGAATCAGCAGCTACTGAGGTCAGATGTGGCCCATTCACTTGATGTCTACAATACTAAACAGGAATTCCTCCTTGTGTGGCTGGTGGTGCTGCATAGCTAGCATGGCCAACACCATTGTAACACCAAAGTTGGAACCTACTCGCAATTTCAACCAGAGAGATGACTGATGTCTGGGTGCTTTACCCTCTGGTTTGGCATGGCAGACTGACCTTATTCTATTCTATCCCCTGTCATTGTGGTCACCTTCATTGTGCTTTGCTCCCAATATCCTCTTTGTCATCCAATATTGCCATCGCATCTTGTTCACCAACATCATTGCCTCTTCTCTTCTTGTTTTGGTTGTTTGTTTGATTGTCTGCATTCTATGTTTATTTTCCAAACTCTTGTTTCTTTCCCTATACCCTCCATACTCCCTGTGCCTTTCCCATTCT
The DNA here is from genome assembly GCF_019279795.1 of Protopterus annectens. Classification (NCBI taxonomy): domain Eukaryota; kingdom Metazoa; phylum Chordata; order Ceratodontiformes; family Protopteridae; genus Protopterus; species Protopterus annectens. Next base: position 1,906,525,411 of record NC_056735.1, read on the forward strand.
AAGAAATGCTGCGACTGACAAACCGAAAGTGAGATGAATGAACTGGAGGTGCAGGATAAACAGTAAATCCAACTAGCGTAGATAAATCAAAAAGTGCAAATGCGTTTATTTAAACCACAATCACGTGATTGTGGTTTAAATAAACGCATTACTGATTTATCCAGTTCTTTCCTTTCCCATTCTACCTTATCCCTCCACCATTCTTCAACAGTAAAGGCAGCTGCCACCAGAAAAGCATACCCTTCTTACTTACCCCCAGAGCACCCTTCCCTTCTCATTTTCCTACTTTTTCTTCTTCAGCTTACTTTTTCCCCTTTCTGACTGCTCAATAACCTTATTTATAGGTTCCTAGGTTCACAGGTGTTCATCTCTGTCAAGGTCTGATACCCTTAATAAGTGTAAGCATGGGCCTTGGAGATGAACCATTTACAGGTTACCTGTTTGCATTAGAGACATAGGTGCCAAACCAGGGATGAATTTCTGGTTTCCCATCCAATTGTCCAAGTTGCACTTGAATTGGGTTAGGGAGAAACTCTGCTTCACATAGATATGAAGCCTGTTCCATAGACAGGTTGTCTCTGGGATACATACCTATCTATCCAGCAGGTCCTATTTGTATCACAGGCAAGGTTTAAGTCTTTAGAATGGGTAATTCTGGTACTGTTTGTTTTGTGGATATGCAGGAGGTTCATCAGAGTGGGATCTGACAATACCATGTATTCCAGGCATAGATCTCCTCTCAAAAGCCTGTAGGAGACAGAATACAGGGATAGGGGTTGAGGCAGTCTGCATAGGACATATTAGTTATGCCCTGCATTATTTTAATGAGGAATCCCTGAGGACATTCCAATTGTTGGATATGGCTGATTAGGTATATACCAAAGGGGGTATTGTACTCAATGATAGGTCTGATGAATGCCAAATACAGTGGAACAATGACTTCCTTGGACTTAGATGCCATACCTTTGTTTATAAGTTGCGCAACATACAGTGATTACCTCACCACTGTAGACACATGATGGTCAAAGGCTAGATCACTATCTATGTGTATTCCTAACTCCCTGACTACTGGGTCAACTCTAAGGGATGTGTTGTCAATATGATAGTTACCAGGGAAAGATGACTTCCCAAAGGATACTATTATGCATTTCTTGGCATTTAGTTTTAGTCCATGGCCCTGACAACAGTTGTTTGTCTGTGTCAGCCCCTCCTGGAGAACATTTGTGTCAGTGTGAGATTTAATGACAGCATCTAATTTGCAATCATCTGCAAATTTAGTCAGCCAGAGACCACTGACATTGACCTTGGCTTCTGAGAAGTAAATGCCAAAAAGGAGTGGTCCAAGGACTGATCCCTGAGGGACTCCACTTGTGAATGGCCTCATAGTAGAGGACTCCCCAATTCTAACTTCATGGGTCCTGTCTGTGAGCCACTTTGCTATCCACTGGGTGACATACGAGTTTGTACCTGACCTCATGAGTTTGGCAACAATGCCCAAGTGGGGTATTGTGTCAAATGAAAACAGTCCTTGAACCAAATAAGGAATCAAATGCAAAAACCAGAGAATACAGGAAAAGAAAAATAATCTGGTTCCACACAGCAGTGAAAATCAATATGTCCTTTATTGTAGTTGGGTAAGCGCTTTCTCAGAATAAAATCTGCTTCATCAGACCAACAAAGATAGAATAACAGTTACATTTTTAAACACTAAAACATCCAATCAAAAATCAGAAAAAATGTGCATGGTAGCTAAAAGCCATGTGATAAAATACATCTGTAGAATATATAGATCTTTAAAAAATTGAATAAAAACAGACTAAATGAACAATATGGGAATGGGTTACTTATCCTCCCTGGACTACATGAAAAGAGACATAGAGGAGCTCTCTGAGCATGTAACCCAGGCCAGTATGACCCTGACCTTGAGTAGCATCTTACCCTCACCAAGAATGATGCCAGAATATGAAGACAAGATGATCAATTTCAACAATTGGCTTAAGTATTGGTGTCATTCAAAGGGGATCCAATGCCTGTCTGCTTGGGATGACATGCTCGACAAGCCATGATGCTTCACTAGGGACGGCTTGCACCTGTCACCCCTGGGCTTTCAGATATTGGCAAAGGCTCTTGCCACCCCCATAGTGCCTTTTTTAGGCAAGGCTCAAAAGACAATCCCACCTCCATAGGTATCACAAGGAATAAGAAACTAAGAGTAATGCTACTCAACTCCAGAAGTCTAAACCTCAAGATGCACGCACTCAAAACTCTCCTTAGCATGGAGAACATCGATATCAGTGCAGTAAGAGAAACCTGGTTCAAGGCTCCTGAGAGCACCCCAGCACTACCAGGTTATACCTCATACCATATTTTTCGGCCCCAAAACTTGGGCCGAACCACAAAAGGAGGGGGAGTATCAATATTCGTCAAAGATACCCACATCTCCAGGTTGGTGGCACAGCACGAAGCATCAGAGACTATCCATGTGCAACTAACAGTGGGTAAAACTGCCTTCCAGTTTATAGCCTGCTACAGATCACCCTCCCAAACCCAGGAACCCCACTCGGCCTTTCTGAGAACACTGGAAAATATGAAGGTCTCTCCAAACCATTATATTGGGTGACTTCAACTAACCTAACATAGAGTGGGAGCATTACTCTAGCTCCAACACCCTAGCCCAAAGGTTCCTAGAATTTATAAACTCAAATGCTATGGAACAACTTCTTGCCACTCCCACAAGAGGGGAAAACATGCTGGACCTGATCATCACCAACATGGGGACTCTGTGCTCCAGACCAGAAGTATATCCCTCAGTGATAATATCAGACCATAAACTAATCTCACTAGATATTCACATCCTGACCCCAGCTCCTGCCCAGAAAACCACAGTGAAAAACTTCTCTAAAGCAAATTTCACACTCCTCAAAACCAAGGCAGAATCCTTCAAAGCCCCCAGGGCTGTGAAAAATATGGCCCAGACCGCAGAATCCTTTATAAACGCATTCTATGAACACCTTCAGGAATGCATGGATCATGCAATCCAAAATAAAACCAAGACCCAATCCTCCAAAGTTAGGCGTCCTGTCTGGTGGACCCTAGCCATAAACAAACTATACAATAGAAGGAGGAAGCTACTACATGATAGAGCAAAATCCCAAAAAAGGAAGGCATCTCTGATCAGTATTAGCAAAAAACTACGGGCACTCATAAAATAGTCTAAGGCCATCTTCGAGAGAAAAATTGCACAGGACACTAAGGATAATCACAAGGCTTTCTTTAGTTATGTTAGGAACCTGGGTGGGAATTCCCAGATATGCTCAGAATTAGTCCAAAATGACAAAAAATACATCGAACCCACAGACATTGCCAACATCCTAGCTGACAGGTTCAGCGCAAACTTCTCCCCCCCTTCCTCACCAAAAGGGCAAATATCTATCCCAGCAGAGTGCTGCTCCCCTGACATCTCAGATGCTCAGGTAAGAGCCGCCCTCTCCAAAGCAAAAAACACAGCATCAATGGGATCAGACGGTGTCCCGGGCTGCGTCCTACATGAACTCCAAGAAGAACTAAACCCAAACATAAAACTACTGTTCAATCTCAGCCTTACTACAGGATATGTACCCAAAGAGTGGCGTACAGCAACAGTGGTCCCCCTCCACAAAGGTGGTGCCTCAACGGATCCTGGAAACTATCGCCCCATAAGCCTGACTAGCTTGGTCTGCAAAGCTATGGAAAGGATAATCATGGACCTCATAAATAAAGATATTGGGGACCTACAGACACTGGATCCTACCCAGTTTGGCTTTGTTAAGGGAAGATCCTGCCTCTTAAACCTGGTTGATTTCTTTGAAACAGTCACTAAGGCCATTGACGAGGGGAAGGTGGTCCACACAGCCTACCTGGACCTTGCAAAAGTCTTCAATACAATACCCCACTCAGGCATTATAGATAAGCTCACCAGCTTAAATATAAACCCCTATGTCACTAGATGGGTTGCAAACTGGCTCAAGGACAGAACCCACATGGTTAGAATTGCTGGAGCCATGTCAGACTCCAAACCAGTTACAAGTGGCGTCCCACAAGGCTCAGTCTTGGGACCTCTCTTGTTCGGTATATATTTCTCAGAGGTACAGGCTAACACGAAGGACTGTGGCTGACCAAGTTCGCAGATGACTGCAAACTGGGTGCCATAATCAACTCTCCAGCTGACACAAGCATCCTACAAAAGGGCCTCATAGAAACAGACAACTGGTGCCAGAGCCATGGCCTCAAGCTAAATGCCAAAAAGTGTATAGTCATCCCCTTTGGCAAAAACAAAGTGCCCACAAATTACCACATAGGTGGTAATCCATTAAGTATGGAAGAAGTAATTAGGGACCTGGGGACCCAAGTTAATAGAAATCTCTCATTTGACAACCACTTGGCCAAAGTGGTTAGAAAAACATTTTATATAGCCCACCTAATCATGAAGGGATTCACATCTAGATCAGGGAGGTCATTGTGCCTCTTTACTCATCCCTCATCAGGCCCATAATTGAGTACAATGCCCCTTTTGGGATGTACCTTACCAGACACCTGCAGCAACTGGAAAGATCCCAAAAGTACCTCACCAAGAGGATCAAAGGGCTCAAACAGATGCCATATGCTGCCCGGTTAAAGAAACTCCAGCTCTACTCAGTGGCATACCACCTGCTCAGAGGCGATCTGTGCCTGACGTATAAAGCCATGTCCAACCCGGAATTAATGGATATGCTGCACCTCAGAAAATCCAAATCCCATCGAGCTACGTGCTCGAGAGACTTGAACCTCAGCACTGAAATAAATAGGACATGCTGGAGGGACAGATTCATAACCCAGAGGCTCCCTTCACTCTAGAATAAAATCCCAGTCCAGGTTAGGCAGAGTCCCTCATTGACTCTCTTCAAGAGGAAGCTTGATGAGTGGATGGGAGATTGTAGGTTTACCCCGGGTATCACTTCTGTGTCACTGTTAGACAGAGGCACAGTATACTAACCTTAAAAAAGGGCATAGCAAAATTAATTTAAAATGGGTGGCAAAAGCAAAACACACTCTGGCTAGGCTTATAAATGCTCTAGGGCAGATAGCCTAGTATGAACCTATGAACCTAATATGTACTTAAAAATGGTAATGAATACAATAGTAAAAAATAATAAAAGATGGACTATTGAAATATATATGATAAAATATTAAAACAGAAATCAATGCTTTAATGGCCGTGCTTTAAGGAAGGGTTTCAGGGAAACTCTGTTTAAACCAGGAGGTTTATCAGCTCAAAAGCGCAAAATCCATTTCTGCTCACTAGATTCTGTTCTATTATTTATGTCACCTCCTCTCTTTGTACTATGCAGAAGTTCTAGTACCATAAAGCTAAAGTTATGTTCTTTACTCTCTTTAGCTACATGTTGTGATAGTGCGCTGGTTTCTTTAACTAATATCCCTAAGGTATTCAAGTATTCTATCCTTAAACACCCTGTTTGTTTTCCCTATGTAAAATGAGAAGCAGGTAGTACAATAGCAAAAATAGCAAGATCTATTATTTCTAAAAGCAAAATCTGGCTGTGTGCCAATGACCCCATTCAACTCATGCACAGTAGAGAGAATATTTCAGTTCTTTTTAATAATATCACATGCTACATGCACATTGCTGGCAAAAGTCAATGGCATCCTTAGTTTATTTCTAGTGGTATCAGTGGAAGCGTCACTTGAGAAAGTATTCTCAGTATTAGCATGCTGCCTTGGCTAATTGTAGCACTGCTTTAAAGGATACCAAGAGTTTTTTTAAATGAGCTATCTAAACAAAATGAAATTATCTTAGGACAATGTTTATTTGTAACTCTGGATATTGAATCATTGTTCACTGTTATACCCAAAGAATGGGGAATTGAAAATGTCAGAGAATTATTGTGTGAGAGAAACACCACTAATACTAAGGTGACTCTTATTTGCACACTTTTGGAAATCATAAAGAATGCAAAATCGAGCCCAACAGTGTATAAGTTCACAGTTTACAGTAAAAAAACACTGCCATGGCTTGAATTCCCTCACAAACTCCTTTATTAATATAGTCTATACACTTATAAAAGATTGAGCGCTTTCTTCCCTATGCCCAGGGATTTCATCAGAATCTGTGTCTGTTAACAATTTCCCCCATTAAATACTCTTTAATACTGATCACATCACTCATTATCCAAATAATCATTAAAAAGAGATGTTTAAAGTGCAGCACACATCAGTTTAAAAACATTCTGTTGTAAAATCATAAAACATTGTTTTAAAATACATACCACATCATAAAAACACTTTTTATTAAAATACTGCCATCCTTTTCCATCCCTACACCTTAAATATACTTCCACTTATAATCATTTCATACCCTCCATTTTTTATTCAATAGAGGCTTTATTGATATAATTTAATTTAACCCTGGGGTTTGACTTGCTTGTAACTTGATTTGCCATCTTGTTTCTCTTTCTTCTATATGGCTTCTATAGTCTCCACCCCTCGAATTTTGTAACACTCTTTCTAAAATACCAAATCTAAATTCTTTAAAATTCAGGCAAATAATAGAATGCCTGTATAGGGCATTATTAACATTTTTAGTGGATATTTGGTATGTGTGTTCATATATCCTGTCCCTCAATCTTCTCTCAGTTTTACCTACATAAAAACTGGGACAGGATTTACACATAGCGAAATAAATCACTCCTGTAGTCTGACAATTTCCTTTTTCAAATCTAACTACAGTTTTTAAAACATTGTTAATTGTTACATTCTCTTCTATATGAATGTACTTGCATTGAGAGCAATTTCCGCATTTTGTAGTATCATACCTGCTCCTGTACTTTGTAACCATTTCAAAGGTCTTTTTTAAGTTAGGACCTACCTTATACACAACATTTGGTTTGGAACGCTCTATGTTCCATAACATAGGGTTATTCCTAAGAATAGCCCAGTTTTTATTCACAATTCTTTCCACCTCAAATGCTTTACTTCCATATGGGACAACCATTGCTTTTTCAAATTTTTTCAACCATTGCTTTTTCAAATTTTTTATTTTCTTCCTCTATTTTGTTTTTACTTTCCTTTATGGTACTTTAATTCCCTAGTAGGGGCTTATATTTTTTCCCCCATTCTATTCTTACATATGCAACATACTCATCTATACTTTTTATAGGATACCCTCTTTCTTGAAATAATTTTGCTACTATTAATAATTTGTCCTCTATATCCTCTTCTTTAGAGGTCATTCTCGCTATTCTTATTAATTGTCCTTCTATAATACTATTTTTTTTGTCTTACTGGGTGGTCACTTGAATATTGTAAGTAAGAATTACTGAAAGATGGCTTCCTATACACCTTAGATTTAAAACAATTATTGTCTTTCTCAATGTATGTGTCTAAGTAGTTTATCCCATTCTTGTCATATTTATATGTAAATTTTAGAAATCCTGAACTTTCATTTAAATATTGAACCAAATCTTTTATTCCATTCTCCGATCCTTTCCACAAAATAAAAATATCGTCCAGGAACCTCACATATAAACTCATATACTGAAAAAAGTCACTTTGGAAGACTTTATTTTGCTCCCAAATTAGCAGCACAAGGTTGGCAAATATAGGGTCACATGAAGCCCCCATAGCCACCCCCCTGTGCTGCTTGTAGTATTTGCCTTCATATATTATGAAATTATTATCGAAGACTATTTCCATAAATTCCATAATTAGCTCTTTTTTATCGTTTCCTAACACAGTATTCCTGTGGAGACTTTCTAGAAAACAATCTAACCCTTCTTTTTTTGGGATGGATGTAAACAAATCTACTACGTCTATAGTTAAAAAGATTATTTCTTCATCCCAAAGCTCTTTCCTTATTCTTCCTAGAAAGTCCCATGAATCTTTGAGAATGTGCTTTGATCTTTGATAATGAGTGATGTCATCCGTATTAAAGAGTATTTAATGGGGAAATTGTTAACAGACACAGATTCTGATGAAATCCCTGGGCATAGGGAAGAAAGCGTTCAATCTTTTATAAGTGTATAGACTGTATTAATAAAGGAGTTTGTGAGGGAATTCAAGCCTTGGCAGTGTTTTTTTACTGTAAACTTTTGGAAATCATCACAGAAAACAATGTGTTTATTTTTAATGATGTTTATTATGCAAAAAAAGTTGGCGTAGCTATGGCCACAGCTTGTGCTAATAGCTACGCCAACCTATCCCTAGCTAATTGGGAAGCTAAACATGTACTTTCGAATAATGAATACCAGGTTAACATCAAATGGTATAAACATTTTGTGGATGATATTTTTTTGTTGTGGCATAGCTCAGAACAGTGGCTACAAGAGTTTCTTTTATACTTAAATCAGTTAAATACTTTCTTGAGTTTTATCTATGAATATTCTGATAAAGAAGTAGAGTTTTTGGATGTTAAAGTTACTAAAAATAATTTATCCACTGTGTCTACTGCTTTGTATAAGAAAACTGTTAGAAAGAATAATGTTCTACAGTATGGCAGTATGCATCCGAATCATACGAAATTTAATGTGTTGAAAGGACAGATATTTTGAACTATGAGACTTTTTAATGATGATGATAGTCTCATTGTTGCATTACAAACACTTAAACAAGAATTTTTAGAAAGAGGCTATAGCAGTAAACTTATTGATTCTCAAATAGTAGAAGTATGGCGGCATAGGTCAGGTAAGTGCCAGCCATACTTTTCCCCCCTCCCCACTAGTATTAACAACAGGGATAATACTGACAATACTTTTTCAAGTGATGCTTCCACAGATACCTCTAGGAATAAACTAAGGATGCCATTGACTTTTGCCAGCAATGTGCATGTAGCATGTGATATTATTAAAAAGAACTGGGATATTCTGTCTACTGCACATGAGTTGAATGGGGTCATTGGCACACAGCCAGATTTTGCTTTTAGAAATAATAGATCACTTAAGAGTCAGCTCTGTTATCGATCCTTTAATACTAAATCAACTATAATATCTGATAGACTTGGTACATATATGTGTAGGAATTGTATGGCCTGTACACATATACACATTGGTAATCATTTCACACATCCCACTTTGGGTTTTAAGATAGATACTGCTTTTTATGCAAATTATCGAACAAAAAATGTCTATTTTTGATATTCTACTATCTGCTTCTCATTTTACATAGGGAAAACGAACAGGGTGTTTAAGGATAGAATACTTGAACACCTTAGGGATATTAGGGATGTTAAAGAAACCAGCGCACTATGACTACATGTAGCTAAAGAGGGTAAAGAACATAAATTTAGCTTTATGGTACTAGAGATTCTGCATAGTACCAAGAGAGGGTGTGACATAAATAATAGAACAGAATCTAGTGAGCAGAAATGGATTTTGCGCTTTTGAGCTGATAAACCTCCTGGTTTGAACAACAGAGTTTCCCTGAAATCCTTCCTTAAAGCAATGCCATTAAAGCATGGATTTCTCTTTTAATATTTTATCATATATATTTCAATAGTCCATCTTTTATTATTTTTTACTATTGTATTTGTTACCATTTTAAGTACATATTGTTCATTTAGTCTGTTTTTATTCAATTTTTAAAGATCTCTATATTCTGAAGATGTATTTTATCACATGGCTTTTAGCTATGATGCACATTTTATCTGATTTTTGATTGAATATTTTATTGTTTAAAAATGTAACTGTTATTCTATCTTTGTTGGTCTGATTAAGCAGATGTTACTCCGAGAAAGCGCTTACCCTACTACAATAAAGGACATATTGATTTTCACTGCTGTGTGGAACCAGATTATTTTTCTTTTCCTGTATTGTGTCAAATGCCTTGGCCAGGTCAAGGTAGGCAGTGTGAATGATTTTGCCCTCATCCATTGCTTTGGTGACCTTCTCAAAGAAGTCCACCAGGTTGAGTAGGCATGATCTGCCCTTGACGAAACCAAACTGGGTTGGGTCCAGTGTCTGGAAGTTTACAATATCTCTGTTGATCGTCTCCAAGTTAATTCCTTCCATGGCTTTACATGTAATACTAGTGAGACCTATGGGTCTGTAGATGACCCACCTTTATAAAATAATTTATATAATAAAATAAGATGACACATTGCTATGGAGCCCTTATATAGACTTCTCAACTGTGATTTTTTTTTTTGATTCACATATGAGCATTCATTGCATAAGGTATGCTGCCTTCATACAAATGTCCACATGACACATGATCACTCATAACAGTCTCATCATAGTGAGGTGACTGCCATTTTTGTCACTGTGAAGCTTAATTATGAAGCCAAGTTCCTAACATGACCATGTTGTGTTGTCATTTATACAGAGTTAATCCCTGTCAGGCACACACTGTGATATCTTCATTTCACTATTTAAGTCAGCATGGTTACATTATGCTTCTTTCTGAATACTGTGGAAATCATTACCAGTATCATACACTTTAATTATCGTATTGCCTTTTTCATTTGAGTAATTGAATTCAGATATATAATAAGATGGCTTTCTTTCCTTATTATCATCTGACATATATATAGAAATCGCATCACTTGTTCTCAAATAACCTTTACAACTAACACTGTATTAAATTATTTATTGTTTATATACTATGTGTGTTATTGCCTCTGTTCACTGCAAAAACTCTCTTTGTATACTGTTTCATAAAGACTCGATAATGTTCTTTATAGGCATTGACTTTATATACTTTATTGTTTCTTGAGATTTTTCTTTCCATGGCTCCATGGAAAAGGAAACTTGTTAGATGGATATTTCCAGTCAACAAATGTTTAACTCACTCACTCATTCACTCACTCACTCACTCACTTTTTGTTGTTGTGTCTTTCGGCTTTTCCCGGTTAGGGGTCGCCACAGCAGAACTCCGGTCCACTAATGATTGGCAGTAGATTTTTATGTGCCAAGTTGCCAGCCCTGACACACAACCTTCAACGAAGGTACACCCATTCATGCATGTCTCCACACAGAAGACACTCTAGCTGAGAATCGAACAGGACAACATCTTACTGTGAGGTGACAAAGCTACCGCAGCACCACCACTGAAGGAATGAAGAAAAAATAAGCATGTCTTGTGAATTGGTGTTTTCAAATGTTGGTTTTAATACTAGTGATTAAGACTTGTAGTCATAGACTGCAGAGTAAATAAGAATGAATACATTGAAGATATGGAAATAACTCTGTTACAAGAAAGTACAGTTGTGTAAATTGAATGCTGTTTAAATGATCATTGCTGCAGTAGCCTTATCTATATGGGTTATATTGTGCCAAAAATATAAAACCCATCCAGCTTCCAAAGCATCAAGGCACCTTCCACCCACCCAATTTGTCAATAAGCTCAAGAGGAGCTGATTAAAAAACAAGTTTGGGCACAAAGCCCCTCAGAGCTTTACTGATAGCAGAGAGAGGGAGGCTAAGCCATGAGAGAACAAGGGTAGTAACAACATAAAATTAATGTCAACACCCTGTCATAAAAAACACACCAAAAAATAAGGGGGTGCAGGGAGAGAGTGGCTACTGCAGTAGTGATCATTCGAACATCAGCTGTTATGGTAAGTTCAGTTTATACAGCTGTACTATGTTCTTGGAAATGGAACTTGGCTCCCCCACCCCCAAATAACAGGCAAATAACACTTTGTACCAAACAAGGAATAAAATATCAGTCAATTGTTATAAGTGCATTCGAACAAACTATCCCAAAAACATGTACTCATTTACCACAGAACAGTCATTTTTGATGCAATTGCCATTGACCTCTACCTGTGCCTAACACTTCCTTAGAGGTATCTATAGGCCATCCTAGAAGGCTAACAGCTCTGTGTCATTGACAATATAGGACAATTTACATTCTACTGAAATAACGTAGAATATTGTAAAGAGAAACAGTTGTAACTGTAACACTTGTGATGAAAGTTAATAAGGCTGTGCATCTGAGAAAGTAAAATGCCCTGCTAAAAATGCCTATGCCATCAGCAAACTTCTAGAAGTGCATGCAGATAAAAGCTGCATTTGCTAATGCAATGCATCTACATACACACACACACACACACACACACACACACACACACACACACACACACACACATATCTATCGATCTATCTATCTATCTATCTATCTATATATCTATCTATATTTTTCCTAGTTACATGTAAGCAAATCCGATATATAATTGAAAAATTCAATCATGCCTTGTCAAGATCAGTAGTCTTCTGTGCAGATAAATTCAAAGTAATAGCAATCTTATTCTGTGTTATCCACATACACAACTCTCCTCACCTTCAGGTTCTGTAGCTACATGGTTAGATTTATGCCTGTGAGCACAGTGAAAATGTAAATGAGGTGTGAACTCATTCGAATTGTTAAATCCCAAATTTGTGGCTCTGTGTAGCAGGTGTAATCATAGTGCAGGTATTGTCTCAGTGTTTGTTGCTAATGGATTGCAACTGTGAATGATTACTGGTAGGGAGAAGGAAAACACAACACCAGTTCAGACTCCTTTACCTCCAGTGGGTGTGTCAGCTAGGTTACACTTACAAAGTGTAGAAGTAGTTGTATCAAGGTTGTAACTGTAAATAAGCAGCACACATTTCTCAGTTTCTGTTCAATAATATCCAAACTTTCCTGCTTTTGTTGAAAACTGTAGATTATTAGCATTTGATATTCTCATACATTTTTTACTCAAATGATTTTTATTTTGATGAAATAACACAATAATTTAATACATTCATAACATTCAATAACTATTTGCAGTATTTACATTCAGCCTGACAAAAAGGATTCAGATAAAAACATTTGTAGTTAAATAATAAGTTAATATATAAACTATGATAGTTATGAAGAGTTTGGTTCCACCTGTAGGGTATCAATCAAATTCAAAACTTTCCTCCACGGACTATTAACCAATGGCTTAGGTAAAGTTCTTAACTCTTTAGTTCTTTTCTCCATTAGTATGCATTTCTTCAGTGATTATAGGAATTCCTCCATTGTGGGTGTTACATTAGAGTTCCATCTTCTAGTTATACATTTTCTGGTTATTGCTAACATTGTCCACAACAAATACAGGTCATCTTTCTTCATATTATTACTATTAACAACATTCAATAAAATTAAAGACTTTGTCAAAGCAAATATATCAGTATAGATAGCTTGAAGAAGTTTGTTAATCTCATTCCAATATGGTTTAATATTAGTAGACTCATAAAAATATGAGACCAGTCAGCATTAGTGGACAGATGACATCTCCAACATAACTTGCTGTTTGAAGGGTTCACCTCTGAGAGTTTCTCAGGTGTCAAAAAGGATCTGTGTAGAAATTTCCAATGAAAAATCCTACAGAATTGTGAGTAAGAAGTTAGTTTAACTGAAAATAAAAATGTTTGTTTTATCTTCCGTTGATGATACTTCAAACCCTTTAGTTAGGTATTGTCAGTAAGAATCTTTAGGAGCTGTCTTATAGACAATTAAAGACATGATAATTAATTCTTAACATTGATATTATTATATAGAATTCCAAAAATCCAGTTTATAATTTTTGGTACAGTTTTGAAGGATAAGTTATTTATTATTCTACACAGATCCTTAGTGTATGCTGTGACACTCTAAAGAACCAACCAGTCATTTGTGTGTTCAAAGTTTGTTGGTTTTCAATACATTGCAACCAACAAAATAGGTTATTATTTTCCCATAAACCAAAAATCTCTGTGTGTTTTATCAGGGAAATCCCTTGTAAGAGTAAATGGTATTAAAAATCTATGCCACAGTTTTATATCTAAATTTATGTTAATGAATTTTCTAAACACATCAAAAATATTGTTCATTATTGTTAATTTAGTTAATTTTGTTGTACTATACTGTCAATTTAAACTTAAATAGTGCTATATCTTGTTATCTTTGTCAGTTACCAAAGCATTCTTTGATAAATAATTTTCATTCATTAGTATAATGGAGTGCAACTGTTTCCAATTGGAAAAGTATCTAGGATTTATCCAATTCATCACTATTTTAATTATAGATGCCTTTATATAAGTTTCAATCTTTGGGAATTTTAATCCCCCCTTGTTCCTGTTTCCTGATATGATGAGAATATGCCACTCTATTTCTTTTGGGGTACCATAGGAATTTCTTCAGAGTTGAAGTGATTTCTTTAAGGATTTTCTTTCCTGGTGGAAATATAAGGGCTTGTGCTATATATATATATATATATAATATTTTAGGTAACAAAACCATTTTTATCAGTTGTAACCTATCATCAAATGTTATAAACAAATTATTCCATTTGCTTATTAATGTCTTGATTAAGTCTGTGGCTTTCGCATAGTTAAGCTGTAAGGTTTCCTCTATATTCTTGCCTAGGACTATTCCTAAATAGTCTAAAGTTGAAACTTGGTTTCCAATAATATGATTAACTGGAACCTGTATGTTCTTTTTTATTTAATAATAAATATTTTGATTTAGATTTGTTGAAGGAAAGTCCTGAGATTTTTTGGAAATTTGTTGTTACTATATCCACTTCACCTAACACTTCCTTAGGGTTGGGTAAGTAAGACATCATCAGCAAACATAATTATTTTAGGACTGATAAAAAATGCATGCCTCAGGTTACTGCTCAGATAAGAGAAGAATGAACACCATTCAAAGATAAGACAGAGCTGCATTGCTGCAAACAATAGTCATAAATGGTTGTGTGATCACTCATTGCACTACATCTAAAATTAACACATACAAACAAATGAGAGTGTACAAGTGGCATATATCTTGTTAATACTGTGCATGACTAGGGAGTTGCTTGTATGTACAATGTTCATTCCTGCTGCAAAGCTGTGGCAAAGAGGGATACGGCACCCTTACTATGTTTTGGAGGTTCATTGGTATGACAGTTAAAATCCAGACTTGTGTACAAATCTTTAATATATACTAACATTATTCTGTAATATTGTTTATTTGATTTCTTTTTCTTTTTTTTTAATACCACTATTTGTGCATCGTGCAGCTCAGCACAAATACAGGAAATGGATTAATAGAATAAATGCCATGTAATGTACTTCTATGATAAACAACACATAAACTACACTTGTGACTCACGTGTGTGTCTAGCAGATCTGCTAAACACTGTGATCCACATAGTATATACTATCTGTAGATCATGGTTCAAGTCCCACATTTGTTATTAAAGATGAAACATACCAAATACTGCTCACAAGGATAAAACAAGATGAGCTTTGCTTGTCACGTTTGTGAGTTGCTTACCTTCGAGCAAGCCTGGCCTAATGGCCCACACACAAAGCAGACAGAATGCCTGCAGACAGGATGCAGACATTCTCGATTTCAAAAAGGATACATTGTTGCATCTTTTGCTTTCTATTACTTAAACACAATAAGTGACATTGTGTGATGGTTATCAACCTTCCCCAATACCTGCAGGTCTAGAACACCTGCAGACAGGAAGTAGACAGTACACAATTTCAAACGGATACAGTGTATCCTTTATTTTTTGTCACCCTGCAAACAAGCTAAGCATCACTGAGCAGTGGTTAATACACATAATTAATGAATATGAAAATATACAGCTGTTTCTTAACTATTCCTGTGGTACCAAGTGTAAGTGTAGGGCTGCAATACAGGTGAGCTGTTTCCACAGGATCATATTGTGTAGCATGGCACATACTGTGAATATCTGTGCACATCTGGCTGGATATACTGCAGGGCACCACCAGATATATTGAGGCATCAGAACTGTGACTTCAGAAGCCCAGAATCGCACTCCATGATGTTACTAGTTTGCGCATGTGCCTCATTATAGCATTTTTTCCGTGGGTGTGTGTGCATTTCTAATGGGTGTCATCATTGATGGTTCCAGAGTGTAGCCAGCTTCCCCCAGTAAATGGCCATGCGGGATGTACCCCCCACAAACAGTCGGTACAGCCATTATATGTGCCAGATATGGGAGTCATGATAACTGCCAGGGTTGCCAGCACACACATTCAAGATTATCCCCTGGGCATTGCACACAATTTGGCACAATTTGGCAGTTGATGGAGTAGTATCCCTTGCAGTTAATGTAAATTCTACACTGATGCCTTGATGTGTACATGAGTCAAGGGGAAAATATATGTAACCAAAAACCAATGAAAATGAAAGCCATTAAGGTAGACCAAAAAGCGATGCTTCCAAATAGCGTACACAGTATTTTATTTGTCCGCTTTCGTAAAACACTTCTTCAGAATGAAAAACACAGATAAAACCACATTTAAATACAGCAATCAATTAATTAATGCTAATTAGACCAATAAAACAAAAATGTTGTAACAATTACCTAAAACAGTTACTTAAAAAAGAGGGAAACCACTTTCTTTTTATCAGTAATATATAACTTACGATGTTTTAAAAAACACTTAACATTAATACATTCATTTAACCCAGGTGGCTTATCAGATTTCAATTTTATTTGCCAGGTTGCTTCTCTTTGTTCTAAATAATTCTTAAGATCCCCTCCCCTAGGATCAACAGGACAAACTTCTAAAACAGTAAACAAAAATTTTTTGTAAGAGGGACAATCAATGGAATGCTTATACAAGGCATTGGTGATGTCTTTACGTTTGATAGCATAGTTATGTTCTTTAATACGTGTACTGAGTTTCCTGGTAGTCATCCCTACGTAAAACGCAGGACACCCAGAACAAAAAGAAATGTAAACAACATTGGTAGCATTACAATTGACTAAGCCAGGTACTTCAATGGTATAAGTAATGGAACAAACAGCTATATAGGGACTAACTAGAATAAATCTACAGGCAGTACATTCATGACAACAATGCATGCCACGTTTGGTAGATAAAACATTGTTAACTGGTTTTTTATCCTTTTCCAAAATGTTTTTCAAATTGTATTCATTACGGAAAACACATTTCGGTTTGTCACCCAAAACGTTAAATATTTCAGGATTACCCTTGATAATTTTCCAATTGTTCTCCAAAATGGAGAACAAGTCCCTACTATCTGCACTCATTTCAAAAGAACATGTTACAGTAGATTGAACTGAACCTGTGCAATGTGAAAAACCTAAACCATTAGTGTTATTGAGTGAACAAGTTAAAATGGGAGGAAAATCTGTGTAGCGTCTATCAAAAATTCCTTTGGCTGTATTAACTAAAAAAGAGTGGTCATAACCTCTCTTAGAGAATAGATCGATAATGAAATCAAATTCAATAACCAAGTCATCATCCCTGGTGGTCATTCGACTCGCCCGTATAAATTGCCCCTTGGGGATATTGTTGATCATGTGCTTTGGATGTCCACTAGAGTAATGTAGATACCCATTTGTAAAGGTGTCTTTACGATGTATATTACTTTGAAATTGACATCCGATGGGATCCCACCATAAATGAATATCTAAAAAATTGATGGCAGATCCAACATCCCCTTTAGTAAACTTCAAGTACTTAGAGAATGAATTTACAAAACCCATAAATTGATCCACTATATCAGATCCGCCTTCCAGAATAAAAACCAAATCGTCGATAAATCGACAATAAAATTTAACTTGAAATTTTTCTTTTAATGATGGTATTATTTCACTTTCCCACCAGGCCATAACGATGTTAGCGTATGCCGGAGCAGCTGGGGAACCCATCGCTACACCATTGCTCTGTTTGTAATATTGGTCACCAAACAAAAAGAAATTATTATCTAATATAATTTCAAGGAACGAACAAATGGTGTTAATAGTGGAAGTAGAAAAGATGTGTTTCTGGCATAAAAAACTACGAACTGCATCTACTCCATCTTCATGGGGAATGCAGGTATAGAGAGACACTACATCAATAGTGAAAATAGTGTGTCTTTTGACATCAAAAGAGAAAGTGTTCAAAAAATCCCGTAGTTTACTGAGAAAATGCCAGGAATCCTTAACATAAGATGGTTGAGCTTCTAACAAAGGTCCTAACATGGAATCAATGATTAAGGCAACACATTCTGTAGCTGAATGGGGAGAGGAAACAATGGGCCTGAAAGGAGGGTCTGATATATTTTTATGGGTTTTCGGAATTCCGAAAATAACACCAATTTTTGGTTCAGAAATTACACAAAAGTCGTATAGTTCAAATGCAATTTCCCCAGACATAAGACAGTCATATAGGAAAGAATGTATCCTTCTAAACTGACGCTGTATGAAATGTAGAGGAACCTGTTCATATTCAGCACGGTTGTTCAATAAACCCAACATACACTTTTTATAATTTTCCTGGGTCATAATAACAATGTTAGACCCTTTATCACTTTTCATAAATCTTATTTTTTCAGTCAATTTTTGTAAATCGAACAAAGCAGATTTTTCAATAGTGGTTAAATTATAATTCATGTGTGAGTTCTTCCTGGTTAAATGATTATTAACATCTTGAATACATTGTTCTTGAAATATTCTTAAAGTCTGATGTAAGTTAGGATTATAAGTAGAGGGCTTAACAAGACATTTGTCATTTTGATGTATATTATTCAACAAATAAGTCAAATTTAACCTTCTGGTAAACTTCATAATATCTACAACTGTTTTACAATAATTACCCCGGTGAGAAGGCACAAAATTAAGAATTATTTAGAACAAAGAGAAGCAACCTGGCAAATAAAATTGAAATCTGATAAGCCATCTGGGTTAAATGAATGTATTAATGTTAAGTGTTTTTTAAAACATCGTAAGTTATATATTACTGATAAAAAGAAAGTGGTTTCCCTCTTTTTTAAGTAACTGTTTTAGGTAATTGTTACAACATTTTTGTTTTATTGGTCTAATTAGCATTAATTAATTGATTGCTGTATTTAAATGTGGTTTTATCTGTGTTTTTCATTCTGAAGAAGTGTTTTACGAAAGCGGACAAATAAAATACTGTGTACGCTATTTGGAAGCATCGCTTTTTGGTCTACCTTAGTGGCTTTCATTTTCATTGGGAAAATATATGTGCTCACTGGTATGTGGAAGCATAGCATCCAAGAATTGATGGAGTATCCTGGATGCAGATGCCTGTGACACCCCCAGCATGTCCCCAGTTAGTCTTTGAAAGGTACCTCCAGCTAGTATCCTTAAGGCTACAAATACCTTCATTTCCAATGGAATGGGTTCACTGCTGTTAGCTCTGGCTTTGAGCTAAGTGCGGCAGAGCTCAATGAGCTCTTGTAGTATGTCCCTGTCCACCCTGTAGTGGTCTACAATCTCCAGCTCATCTAGCTCCTGGAAGGTTGCCCTGGGCCTGAACACTCTTCTCCTTCTTAGCATAGGCCTATTGTCAGATGCACCAACAGCATTAACTTCAGCCTCTAGCACATATAAATGTAGAATAGCTGCAGCAGCCCCTAGCATTATCTCAGTTAAAATTTCCAAGTCTCTACTTCAATGGCTCAGAGTATTGATGGAAAATCAGAATGTAAGGTGTATGCATGCTTTATACAGTTCTGCTGTAGGTCCACCATGTGGGATTGGCTAATTATGATGCAGATCACCTCCCTAGGATGTAACTGACAGGATTTAAAGGCTCTAATTTAGTGGGTGGCATGGCATTGAGCACAGCGTTGTGCAGCATAGCTTATACAAAAATATATTATTAATTGAATATATCCAGTTTTCCTTGACAAATGACTACATCATCACTGTCACGTGGGTAGTCTGCTCATGTGGACCCACTAAGCTATGCAACACAACATGCAAATATGCACCCTGGACACTACTTCTTCTTCTTTGGCTTTTCCCAGTTAGGGGTTGCCACAGCGGATCACCTGTCCGCTCATGATTGGCAGTGGAGTTTTACAGTGTTGAGTTGCCAGCCCGGCGCCCAACCTTCCACAGAAGACACACATGCACGCACTCATGCCTATGGCCAATTTAGAGAGTCCAATCCACCTACAGCATGTCTTTGGGATGTGGGAGGAAACCAGAGCACCCGGAGGGAATCCACGTGACCACAGGGAGGACATGCAGACTCCACACAGAAGGAACCCCAGCCGGGGATCGAACCGGAGAACCTCTTGATGTGAGGCAGCAATGCTAACTGCTGCACCACCATGGCCACCCACACTGGACACTAAAAAGTCCTAAAAGTAATACACTGGGAATATCAAAACTGTGTGGGAGTCTACTCAAATAGGATATGCGGACGCGCTTGCTCCATTCAGTGATTCAACAAAGGAACCTCATTTGCATACATATTCATGCTCACAGTCTGGAAATTACAGTTCTTAGCCATGTAACCTGGGTAACAGCATGGATGGACCCATGTACAGACCAAATTCAGGGTCCTACAATATTTAAAGTACATTATATACGTTATTTTTATTTTTTTCTGTTAACCATGTTTGCACAACGTGATGCATAGTGCAAACATGCCAAAGTTATTAAAAAATATATTTTTAATTTTAAATATCCCCTTCCTTTTACAAACATCCCCAATGCATGTTTTGCACACGTATGCATGTGATCTACTATTTTCAGTGGAGTTATGTTCATATTTGTGGAGTTTTACATCCCTTTCTGTCCATGTAGACTCCTGTACGGGGAAGATTTCCACATACAATATGACCACATACACAGAGTCTACTCTGATGTCTTTCACCTTGTTGGACCTGCTTCACTTGCATAATATTCACCTGCTTAAGCAGAAATTTGCATTGCATGGAAGTTTCCCTGTTTGTGCATGCTTGCGCTAAGCTTCTGCTAAGTGACATTTAGTGAATCTAAAATTCTTCAAGATGCGTACATGAAAAAAAAATCACATAGGCCTTACTGAATTCCCCCCAAAGTGAATCAGTGCAGAATTGAAAACACAGTTATCTACAAATCTGGGAGTAGAATATGATGCTGACCATTGCAGTCCGCACATGCTGTGCTAGATTCACTTCCTTAGAAATTCCTATGATTAAAAAAAATGACACCATCAGATACTTTCTATAGACTTCTAAACTTTTCAATAATATGAGTTTAAATTAAATTCAATTTAGATTAAATGAGTTTTTGATGAAATGGTCTCAATCAAATGGATTTAGATGAAATTAGCTTTTGATCAAATGATATAGATTCACTCTTAACCTTGGCTTTTAGCAATTTCAAGTTCTTTCAAGTTAATAAATTAGCATAAACGTTAGACTTCATTGAAAATCCTGATCTGAAGCCATTTTGCATCTAGTCTATTATGGTAAAGTAGCTAAAATCTGCAAATTTATAGGAATACAGGTTTGGTGGAGACTTATCTAATTCTAGGAATAGAATAAGCTTTTCTGAAATTTTGAAAGGATTCTTGTTCTTCTCCAGTTGTGCATTGGCCACAAATGCTGATGTATTCACTAAAAAAAATGTTTGCTTTTTTTGAACTGACATTTAAAAATAGAATTATTATCCTCACAAATGTTACATGTATGCAGACATTTGCATAAAGGCCAAACACAATTACCAGCATTCAAAGTCCAGCGTGACATCTCTTGGGCCTGACAGTTCTGTTTGTATTAACAGGCTCTTGACTTTATTAATCAATCAAAACACTGCACCATATATCAGTGTGCTTTTCTTCCTATTTTAGATGTTTATCTGTTGCCTGAATTGTTATCAGTCAGACTTTTACTGTGGGTGCAACTTGATAACCTCTCTTGCAAATGCCAAGTTCCTGCCTCCAGCTAAGTAATACAGCCTGGATCTCCATTTATGAAGACTCCAAATACTCATCAATCTGTTCTTCTTGACCATCTCCTTCTCCTTGTACTCCTTCAGCTATCCCTGTACCTGTACAGTGTGCCACTGAAGGACTGCAATAGGTACAGGAATGTCCATCTTAGGTTTCCATGTCTGCCTCATTCAAGCTGGCCTTCCTCAACAGTTTCTGACTTGCATATTAAACTACTGCTCATCTTATGCTTGGACTATGAAAACTATGTGGGTTCTACAGCCTGTTTGGTGTTGTCCTCTAAAAAGTACTTGAAAATTAAATAATCCTCTTCAGCAATTCAATCCCATCTTTACTTCAAATCCTGCAGCAATGTTATGATCCTGTGATAAACATAAATAGATACTAAAAAAGAGAAATACACATAATTTTAATACACAGTGAAAAGGTTAACAATAATAAAATGAGATCAGTTTTATAAAGCGATGCTAAAGTTGAAAAAGCCCTGGGCTGACTGTCTCTAAATGAACCATGTATAGGGATTATCTTACTTGATATATTAATAAACTACTAATTGAAGCAGCACTATGTACAACAAAACTGAATTTACTTATCCCTTAGTTCATAGACCTAGGGAAGATTTAATGCATAAAATAAAATAGCCCTGTTATAAACTATGGTAACTGACGTTAACTAAATTATATTACTAGTAGGTGTGTGGGGATGGGGGTCTTACATGTATACCATTAAGACTTAACTTATGTAAACCCCTTTATCTTTTTTATATAAATCTACATAACCTTATGATTGCCTCTCAAATGTTCTCAACTTTAGTGTAAACCTGACTTCATTGATTATTTTAACCAAAAGATTTTCAGAAAAAAAGTGATGGCTTATACTTGATAAACAATGAACTTGATAATTAATACCAATGATCAGAAATAAAGACGTCTATTTCAGCAAGAGCACATTACTTCACATTCATTTATTTGCTGACTACTGAAGTTAACAACTTCAATATTTTAAAAGTGTCATTTATTGCCACTGATTCTTTCCACTTTTATACTTGATAGTAGATGGAAAGGTTTATATCCATGATCCTATGTATGCTACATATTAAATATTGCACTTTAAAGCATTATATACAAACTGCTTTGAATTTAGTGTGAGATGCTTTAAAATGTCTGCTTAAAGGAGAACTCGACCAAAAGTCAATTTTTTCTTCCCAAAAAGTATTTTCCTTCCATGTAATCCAAGACTAAACACTTCACATACAGAAAAAAACATACCCCAGGATTCATGAAGCTCGGCGCAAGGCCGGTGTAAGGCTTGCGCCGGTGGTGCAGTGAATAGTCCGCGTAGCAGCGCCATATGCATATTAATGAGTGCGCGCCGCAACCACAGACACGTGCGTAGGGCACGTGAGCGAGCCCAAGTAGGATGCGTCCGGAGGCATGGCCAAGCCGGCAGGCGATGATCAACCTAAAGTGCTGACTTCCACAGGCTGCCTGTAATAGTAACCGCACCAGCCAGGGCCCGTGGAGAATGAAACGTACGCAGACTATGCAACATAGTACCCGTCCCAACAAAATGGAGAACCAAACATCAACCCACGAAGCCCTAGGTGTACCCGTCCAAGGAACAAAGGATACGCGTAATACCGTGTCCATCCCGCAATGCACTGTCAGTGGGCATACCCAGTGAAGGTGTACCGCAGCATGTCAGCGCGCCGCACCGACATAGAAGTAGCGACATGGGCATGGTCACCAGCAGTAGTGAGAGTACACAGCCAGGTAGCCGTGTCGATATAACAACAAGAAGGAAACAAGATACCCTAAACACAGGCAAACATGTGCATAGCAACATGTACCACACCCAGCAACGTGCTTGTCGCATACACATACGACGGCGTATGTCTAAGCGTAATATCCAGAAGCAGAACTCATGCATGCAAATGTAATACACAATAGCCCCATCATAGCATGTATCCCGCACCCATGTACGACTGTGCACCCAACCCAGCTAGTAGCCTTGCGCAGCTACACACCTACACACAATGGGCATACCTGAAATGTGGTAAGAAGTATTGTCTTAGGCAGTGCCACGTGGGCAAATATGTACCCCACATGTTAACAACCCACCTCAGGTACAGATATCCAAATGGCTGCATGTGAATGTATCGGCAGAATGTGTACATCCCGCATGTGGTATGGACCTGTCGAAACCCCATAGGCATGCACATGCCACGGTGCACATAACTGTACACATCTGGACAAGGCGGTATGTTCAACCACCGTACCGATGATTAGCTATGCAGACATGTCAAACACAACACATATAGCGGAACATCTGCCTACCAAACAGGACGCCCTAACAGGGTGCCACAGGCACAGAAGGGGAAGGTGGGACATCACATGTTGAGAGTAGCGTTGCCGGACGGCCAAACACCCACGGCCAACGCAAAGGACGGAATAACATGCATATGCCCGGATGGATGGGTATGTCATAGCATGGGAATAGGCCTAGCCAACCACCATAATAGCCATGTGTACCACATACAAACAGCCAGTAACACGCAGTAGTAATGCATGAAGGCATACACGACTGTGGGAATAGCACAGGACATATGGCACGTGCCAAGTGTAGATGCATGACACAAAAGTCCAGGATGGGGCCCCCTGCAAAGAGGAACATGTGCCAACCCCACCTCCCACAGATCTACCGGCAGTGAAAACACATGCCAAACACACACCAACACTACCGTCCATCCCACGACATAGCGGAGGCTGGTCAAAGACCACCATGACGCGCACAAACAGGGACACGTGTAACCGTTGCCTTAACACCCCCCCCCGTAGGCCAAAGAATAATAGAATGGACATATGCATGTAATGCTGTGAAGGATGTGTGGTAGTCCTCAGTATCACAGAGGTAGGGACACAGATACACTGTAATCAACCGTGACGTATGTGCACTGTAGACAGCATACCTGCAGGTAATACAGAGGTCAATCATGTGCCACAGAAATATACACATGAGAAAGAGGATAGGGGATAGACAAGTGTGAATGGGACAAACTATGAACATAGGTTCATAGGTCCAGAGGTACAGAGTAGGCTATCTACCCAAGGTCAGCCATAACCCTAGGCCATAGTTAGGATTCCTTTGCCAACCCTCCGGTCCGGAGATAAAATGCCTATTATATTGCTGTACCTCTGTCAAGCAGTGACAATGATGTAATCTCTGGGGTATATCTGCAATCCCCCATCCAACGGACAAGATCCCCCTTGAACAAGGCTAGCAAGGTTCTCTGCCTCACATGTACTGTGATGTAGATCCACAGCATAGTGAGTGTCTGGTTGACGTATGTGTCACTCCAACACATCCTATTAATGACCGTGTCAAGGTTCACGTCACCTGCCCTTGTGGTTCCGAGGGATGTAGATCCAGTAGGTGAAGCATAGTCATCAAATATGGGTCGACATGGCCTCGTATGTCAGGCACAGGTCAACCCCGAACAAGAGGTATGTGACTGAATGGAGCAGGAGTCCTAACAGTGGGGCAGCATAACACAAATCCCTGACACCCTGCATCCGTCTGACGATTAACCTATGGGGCCTTCCCAGCTGCTGTAGGTGTCGGGTCAGATACCCTCCGAATGGGGCAATGTACTCAATCATAGGTGTAACACGTAATGAGTACAAGGAGACGATGACCTACCCTGATCTAGATGTGAATCCCTGCACGATCAGGTGGGCACTGTAGAAGTTCTACCGAACCACGATAGCAACGTGTGTGTCGAACGAATGGTGACCGACAACCTGGGTCCCCAGATCCCTGGTAATTACCCCGTGCTCAGTGGACTGCCACCCATATGCGGACAGGGGTGACCTCGTTCTTCCCGACGGGTATGACTATGCATTACCTGGCATTTAGCTGTAGGCCATGTCCCTGACAGCAGATATCCATATCTGGGAGGCCCCTTTGAAGGATATCTGTGTCAGATGTCCATCCCACTATGGCACCTGGTTCGCAGTCATCTACAAACAATGTCAGCCATAACACCCCTGTGTGTGTTTGTACTGTGGAAATGTAGATGTAGAAAAAGAGTGGACCCAGGGCAGAGCCCCGTGGGACACCGCCTGTGACAGGCAGTAAGTCCGACATGCTGCCAGCAACTATGACCGCGTGGGTCGTGTCACCTAGCCAGTTTGCAACCCATCCTGCGATGTACGTGTTCACATCCAAGCCAATGGGTTTATCAATGATACCCGAGGGGGGTATTGTGTTGAAGGCCTTTGCCAGGTCGAGGTAGGCTGTATGGACTGCAAGACCCCCATCAATGGCCTCGGTGACTGTCCCTAAAACATCAACCAGGATTTAAACGCATGAACCGCCCTGACCAAGCCAAACTGGGTTGGATGCAAAGTATGCAGGTCCCCTATGTCGTCATCTATGAGCCGCAGTATGATCCCTCCCCATGTCTTTGCAGATAAGTCTTCTCATGGTAATGGGACAGTAATAACCAGGGTCAGTGGAGGCACTGGCCCTGTGAAGTGGGACTACAGTCGCCGTGCGACACAACTTGGGTACGTTACCCGAGGTGAGGCTAAGAATAAACAGCTGTCCTAACTGTGGGTCTAATTCCTCAATGAGATCACGGAGTACACAGTCGGGACACCAGCTGGTCCCATGGATGCTTGGTTCACTACCCTGGAGAGAGCATGTCCCACCCGTGCGTTACAGAACATTCGGGGACCACAAACCGCTGGTACAGACATCTCTCCATGTGGGGGGGAGGGGGTGGAGATGTCTTCACCGAACCTGTCAGCCCGTATGTTGGCAATGTGTGTATGTTCAGTAAACTCCACATCATTGTGAACCCAGTCAGAGCATATGTGTGAGTTACCTCCCAGGTGTCCAGCATAGCAAATGAAGGCTGTATGATTGTCTGCCGAGTCCTTGGAGATATATCTGTGGAACCTGCCCGGACTATGTCATGACAGCCTGTAGCTCTTCACATATAATGAGCAAGGGTGTCATACCTCACAAGGTGTCTGCTCTGCCTTGTAGTAGCCACCTCCTCTCGTTGTACAGCTTGTGTATGGCTGGGGTACACCACACTGGATGCTTGGCATTGGTACAATGAACCACAGTTGGGTAAGGGAAGGCCTGATCCATGCAGTCCTGTAGGTACCGGTAGAAGGCATATGTAAGTGATGCAGTGGCTTGAGTACTGTTGACCACTGGCTCAGGGTCCTTAAAGGAGACCACTGTAGTGTTCAGAATTGTGAATTCGGCCTTTGAGAAAGCCATGTGTATGGTAACCGGCAACACCCACAGCAACGTATGTCAATAGCAGAAGCCATTGTCCAAATAACATAGATTAACGTCGGTATTACAATATGTATTATTATACATGTATTGACACGTGTCTGCTAATTACACTTGCAAATGGCGGTAAGACCGGGCCAAAGTGCCCGTGATTTACCTGGTATGGTGGTGTCATTCCGACAATAAAGTGGCGATACTTCCCTACTGGGACCTCAGGGGATTAATTAAAGCGGTTGTTAACCTGCATCATTGGATGTACACCATTTGGTTCCGGTTTTGGAAAACATGGTTTCCGTAGCACTACACACTATGGGTAGTCAAGCAGACATCCGCGATTGGTGAACACACAGCAGCAGTCAAAACCACTGGCCACATGGACACAGTCCGACAAGCTCTACACTTTACATATGCACATTGGTGTCCCATTGTAGGACCCAAAAATTGTCCCATACGGAATACCTGCCAGCCTTCATCGTCCAACCAGGAGAAGCGACAGTCGTGACCACGGCACAGCTAGACATATGCACCACCAGCGTGTTCAATGTTGATGACAACTGTCCATGAAATGCAGCACATATGCACAGAAATCCCCAGAGTTCTGAGTCCATAGAAGTGCGTCCACATCCCAGTCCCGCACACATGAAGGATGTGTAATGGGTACTGTCGAGTGTTGCAGCCAAGGGATCCTGGGTATATAGAAACAGGGCTCGGTGTCGTTTGGCAGATAATCCATTGTCCCGCCCCATGGGAGGGATGTGGGCGTAGCACCTGCCTTACTCCCCACTAATAATGCAAAGCATCCACCGGAGAATGCTAAATGCAGGTGTGAAATGTGTACAGCCCTATACCAGTGTCCAGTAGGCAATTCTCATGGATGGATAAGCGTACGACTAAGATGGCACCCATAACTGCAAACCCGGTGGAATTACACCACAGTAAGGCATAACACAGGAAATACACATAGGGACTACAGTTGACATTCCCCATACAAAGTTGGACCGCCGTGTGAACACCGGCGTACACAGCACTCAATCTGCCAGCAACAAAATTGGGAGCACTCGCTACCATACTGCGGAACAGATGGGCGACCTATGGAACACATACTAATGGCACACCAACAACGTCAACTAGGATATGTAAACTATGGCGTTCCCACCTATAAAGAAAACATGCTTCAATGAATACATAGGGGATCAACATGTTCTGGTGGTGTTATGTTGAAAATACAGTGACGGATATTTCCTATTGGGACGTCTGAGGTTTATTTAAAGCAGTTGCTAACCTGCATCTTTGGATGTACACCATTTGTTCACAGTTCTAAAACACCTGGTTTACGTAGCACCACGTAAAATGGGTAGTCAAACAGACATCCGCGATTGGGGAACATACAGCAGCAGTCAAAACCACTGGCCAGTTGGACACAGTCCAGCAACATCTAACTTTACATATGCACATTGGTGTCCATTGTAGGACCCAAAAATTTCTCCTAACAGAATTCCATCCAGCTGTTTCCGTCCACCAGATGATGCGATAGCCGTGACTACGGCACAGTTAGACATATGTACCACCAGCGTGTTTAAGGTTGATGACAGGTGTCCATGAAATGCAGGACATATGAACAGAAATCCCCAGATCGACGTGTCCATACATGTGCATCCACATCCCAGTCCCGCACACATGAAGGATGTGTAATGGGTACTGTCGAGGGTTGCAGCCATGGGATCTTGGGTATGCAGAAATGGGGCTCGGTGTTGTTTGGCAGATAAGCCATTGTCCCGCCCCGTGGGAGTGATGTGGGTGTAGCACATGACCTACTCCCCACTAATAATGCAAAGCATCCACCGGATAATGCTAAATGCAGGTGTGGAATGTGTACAGGCCATAACAGTGTCCAGTAGGCAATCCCCATGGATGGACAAGCCTACGACCAGGATGGCACCCATACCTGCAAGCCCGGTGGAATTACACAGCTGCAGTAAGGCATAACACAGGAAATGCAGATGGCAACTACAGTAGACACTCCCCATAGAAATCCAGACCGCCATGCGAATACCGGCGTACACAGCACTCAATGTGCCAGCAACAACATGGGGATTACTTAAGCTTCGAAGCCTAGTCAGTGAAAGCGCTTACTTTCAATAAAGTTCTGCAGTTTTACTACATCGAGTGAAGAAGGAGTTGATTTTAAGTGTACTTGCATTTGTGTAAGTTTGCACAATGAGTAGTGCATTTCGTGGGTGTTTCCTGGTACATCCGGAACCAGCAAAAAGATACCGTTGGATTTTAGAACATTGACATTGTGTCCACGACAGGTCACATATGGTATACAAAGGTTACTTCATAGACATGTAAGCGCTTTCACCCGTAGGCTCCGTGAGACTTACACATAACATAGAAGCATCCAGGCTTTAAATATCCCCCCTTACACTTCCATTTGTTACTTTCTATGCAAACAATGAACATGTAACCACAGCATAGAAAGCACAGACGCAATGTTAACCACACACACATATGTTAACATCTCAGAAAGCATCCTATTAACACATGTATTATATGATATTGTACTATGCCGAATACTCATCAATCAAAGATCTAACAATGTATATGGAAGATATGCATAGCATATCACTGTAATACAGCGGTACAGAACTGAAAGAGTGGACAAATGTGTGTTAACTCTACATCTGTACCTAAACTACATTCCTGTTACGGGGGTTTGATCCACCTGCTTCTCAAAAGAGGCCTCATCAGTGTTCCATCGGTCAGCCCTGGTGTGTGGCCAACCCTCCACCTACTAATCCATCTAAATCCGCATTCTATAGCATAGCTGATGAGGTCCCCCCTCTGGTATTATAACCTAGATGTCGTAAAACACCGAATGTAGACGTATGCCTTGTGATGTGCCCATAGCCGGCCATAGGCATACGCCAATCCTGCGGCTGCCCAGGGCGCCGCACTAGTAGGGCCACCTGTCTAGTAGGTGTGTCATGTAGGTATACCAAGATGGGGGCACCATGTGTTTGTGGTGGTGGGCACCATGGAGCCCTACAGCCTAGGGCAGCAGTCGATCTAAGGACGCTGCCGTAGGAGGGGTAGTACGGTCTGCAGGTATGTGCAGACATGCACATGAAACAGCGGTCCACAAGGATTACCCATAGTGGCAACACCTGCACAGATGGCTATAGCGGGACACACACACGGCCATGCATACAGCACAGGTAGACATACACACACCATAAATAGGCAAGTACACACAAGGTGTATGGCGTGTATGGGTACAGTGTCAGGACAGCAAGGATAGCTGTCTGCCACGATATCCAGCAGATGTCTTTAGGGTGTTCTGGAATACGGACGGTGCATGGACAATGAGTGGATATGCAACGTACCACAGTTATATGTGTCAGCCGTGCAAATATGTGATACATGGGAAAGACAGCTGTCCATGCTAGAGCAGCAGTACGGGCACAACATAGGTATGTAGATATACAATGACAGAGATACAGACGGACACATGTGGCAGGCCCGTGAGTGTAATGTACACAGCACCACCCCACCACACCATAGCAGGGTGCACGTGGAGAACACACTACGGAGGTCGCCAACCACAGCAGGCACACAAGCAGTACACGAGCTGCATCTCACCATCCACAAACACAGGGATGGCGGCAGGATATAAGTGTTCTGCGTAAACCTCAAAGCCATACGCTATGAACCCATGCAGCTGGGAGCATGGACACACACACACATGTGGCAGACATGGTTATTGACCACACCCCCACATACCCAACCGCACAAACGTATGACACAGGTATGGAATGCGCTACGTGTACCACCGAACACACCACCGTCAGAGGCACATGTACAGGTGGGTGACAACATCCGTAAAGGAATGGCCGCTGATAGCCAAGGTATGTGTTGCGAAGCATCTAAAAGCTTGTTCATCTGCAGAGGCAGCTGGAAACACACACACACAGGGAAGGGCCAAGAGTCGAACCTACGCCTACCTACATGAACTCACTACAGCATGAAGCATTTACAGAACGCGCTACTGAGATTACTGAGCACAGCGCTGTTAGAGGCATACTTCTAGGCGGGTGACATTACCCGTAAGAGAATAGCTGGCAATAGCCAAGGTATGTGTTGCGAAGCATCTAAAAGCATGTTCATCTGCAGAGGCAGCTGGAAACATACACACACACACACACACACACACACAGGGAAGGGCCGAGAGTCGAACCTACACCTACCTACATGAACTCACTACAGCATGAAGCATTTACAGAACACGCTACCGAGATTACTGAGCACAGCGCTGTCAGAGGCATACTTCTAGGTGGGTGACATCACCCGTAAGAGAATAGCTGGCAATAGCCAAGGTATGTGTTGCCGGCGTCTAAAAGCATGTTCATCTGCAGAGGCAGCTGGAAACACACACACACACAGGGAAGGGCCGAACCTACGCCTACCTACATGCACTCACTACAGCATGAAGCATTTACAGAACGCGCTACCGAGATTACTGAGCACAACACTGTCAGAGGCATACTTCTAGGTGGGTGACATCACCCGTAAGAGAATAGCTGGCAATAGCCAAGGTATGTGTTGCGAAGCGTCTAAAAGCATGTTCATCTGCAGAGGCAGCTGGAAACACACACACACACACACACAGGGAAGGGCCGAGAGTCGAACCTACGCCTACCTACATGAACTCACTACAGCATGAAGCATTTACAGAACGCGCTACCGAGATTACTGAGCAAAGCGCTGTCAGAGGCATACTTCTAGGCGGGTGACATCACCAGTAAGAGAATAGCTGGCAATAGCCAAGGTATGTGTTGCGAAGCATCTAAAAGCATGTTAATCTGCAGAGGCAGCTGGAAACACACACACACACACCCACACACACAAACGCACACAGGGAAGGGCTGAGAGTCGAACCTACACCTACCTACATGAACTCACTACAGCATGAAGCATTTACAGAACGCGCTACCGAGATTACTGAGCACAGTGCTGTCAGAGGCATACTTCTAGGCGGGTGACATCACCCGTAAGAGAATAGCTGGCAGTAGCCAAGGTATGTGTTGCGAAGCATCTAAAAGCATGTTCATCTGCAGAGGCAGCTGGAAACACACACACACACACACACACAGGGAAGGGCCGAGAGTCGAACCTACGCCTACCTACATGAACTCACTGCAGCATGAAGCATTTACAGAACACACTACCGAGATTACTGAGCACAGTGCTGTCAGAGACATACTTCTAGGCGGGTGACATCACCCGTAAGAGAATAGCTGGCAATAGCCAAGGTATGTGTTGGCGTCTAAAAGCATGTTCATTTGCAGAGGCAGCTGGAAACACACACACACACACACACAGGGAAGGGCCGAGAGTCGAACCTACGCCTACCTACATGAACTCACTACAGCATGAAGCATTTACAGAACGCGCTACCGAGATTACTGAGCATAGCACTGTCAGAGGCATACTTCTAGGCGGGTGACATCACCCGTAAGAGAATAGCTGGCAATAGCCAAGGTATGTGTTGCGAAGCGTCTAAAAGCATGTTCATCTGCAGAGGCAGCTGGAAACACACACACACACACACAGGGAAGGGCCGAGAGTCGAACCTACGCCTACCTACATGAACTCACTACAGCATGAAGCATTCACAGAACGCGCTACCAAGATTACTGAGCACAGCGCTGTCAGAGGCATACTTCTAGGCGGGTGACATCACCCGTAAGAGAATAGCTGGCAATAGCCAAGGTATGTGTTGCGAAGCGTCTAAAAGCATGTTCATCTGCAGAGGCAGCTGGAAACACACACACACACACACACACACACACACACACACACAGGGACGGGCCGAGAGTCGAACCTACGCCTACCTACATGAATTCACTACAGCATGAAGCATTTACAGAACGCGCTATCGAGATTACTGAGCACAGCGTTGTCAGAGGCATACTTCTAGGCGGGTGACATCACCAGTAAGAGAATAGGTGGCAATAGCCAAGGTATGTGTTGCGAAGCGTCTAAAAGCATGTTCATCTGCAGAGGCAGCTGGAAACACACACACACACACAGGGAAGGGCCGAGAGTCGAACCTACGCCTACCTGCATGAACTCACTACAGTATGAAGCATTTACAGAACGCGCTACCGGGATTACTGAGCACAGCACTGTCAGGAGGCATACCCCTAGGTGGGTGGTATCATCTGCAGAGGCAATGCGTCCGATAGGGAATGAAGACAGAGTGCGCAGTCACACAGCCTGTTACCATCCCAAGGTGGCCGTACAGTAACACGGTAGTGCTGCAGTCGGGAATACCAAATAACTACCGAGCAGTACATCACGACATGAATACGGGATGCATCACATGACAGTATACCCTATGAGAGGGCATCCGGCGTGCAGGATGTAGGCAGCCAATGTGGCATGACAGCCACATATGAGTCACCTGGATGGTCACCATGGCTATGCAGGATGTCATTGGCCATGGCTACACGCCTAGTAGCAGACATCAGTGCTGACTGTCGTGTGTACCCCCGACAGGTGTACTGGCCATGCCTCTCACACCTAGCGGTTGCAAAGGGGAGACAGACATGCTCACGGGGTATCAACACAGTCGGGCGCGGGGTGCACTGTACTGTGTGTCCATCTACACAGCTGCTTACTGGGCATGCTCAGACACTTAGAATCGGCACAGAGCAGACATGCATACACATGGGGCGACGGCATGGGAGGCAGACTGTGGACTGTCGTGTGTGTCCAGCCACACAACAGCAACCCAGCCATGCCACAGACGTGGCAGTTGCGAAGGGGAAACAGGCATGCACCCGGGTTATCAATGCAGTCAGGCACGGTGTGCACTGTACTGTGTGTCTATCTACACAGCTGCTCACTGGGCATGCTCAGACACTTAGAATCGGCACAGAGCAGACATGCATACACATGGGCGCGGCATGGGAGGCAGACTGTGGACCGTCGTGTGTGTCCAGCCACACAACAGCAACCCGGCCATGCCACAGGCGTGGCAGTTGCGAAGAAACAGGCATGCACCGGGTATCAATGCAGTCAGGAGCGGTGTGCACTGTACTGTGTGTCTATCTACACAGCTGCTCACTGGGCATGCTCAGACACTTAGAATCGGCACAGAGCAGACATGCATACACATGGGGCGGCGGCATGGGAGGCAGACTGTGGACCGTCGTGTGTGTCCAGCCACACAACAGCGACCCGGCCATGCTCACACACGTAGTATGTGCTACGCGCCGTCCGGCATGCAGACGGAGTGCACACACCGCAAGTCACGGCCAGGTAAACCCGTACACACGCGCAGGGTGGACACACATGCAGTCACACGTACACACACAGATGACAGCACAGGCGCCATGGGTGCAGGCTGAACATGTACACACCAAAGTGAACACTGTAGCTGCTATGCCAGCACCTTGTTATCGGTGCAGCAGTATGCCTCACGGTCCAGAAACTGCATGTGACATATGTCCAGAAGACTATGTGGTGGTGTACGTCCGTCGTGCAGAGTACACATGTACTATCAATGATCCCACAGGTGTGATGTAGTCCACCCGTACCGGTATACACGGACAGGCGTGCTCCACACATGCCACGGGCCTGACACAGGTACGACACATGACTGCAGCTGTACCACAGTGAAACAATGTCCGGATATGTCACATATGTGGTTTCCAGGCTGTGTGCATGGACTGCACGCAGGACACATACGAGGCCTGTGATGGACCACATGCATGACACAGGCGTACGCAGTAATACACACACGAAGGGAAGGCGGACACATGTCTGTGGTATGCACCCCCTACAGTGTGTGGCGGTGTTCACAGGGACACATACCCTTGTACAGTTTGCCTGTGACAGCTGTGATACCAAACCACAGTCCATGTTCCATGCATGTTGACACACATGTCACAACGTAGCAATGCATACACACATGGCAACAGGGGATACATGTGACACATGTACTATGCACGGTGCAGCCATGCAGGGGCGGAGTCTGGTGTCTGTAACACAGTTGCAACCCCCTCCCACATGCATACCCATCATGGGGGCCGTCATATGGTGGCATAGTAACAGCACGCATGGCAGTCTGTGTGTACACCATTTGTTTGAACACCTGTCCACATGCATGTGTGCAGGTGCTGGTCACAGGTGTGTCACACACCGTCCTACCCTGCCATGTGCATACAGTCCGCTATGTCGCCTTTACATGACAGCGCTGCCATGATGCATACCCATCGGCCATGCAGGTTCGACCATATGTCACATTGCCACTGTAACCCCTACCACCACCCAAGTGCAGATATTGGCACAGATGCTGGATACAGTGGTAGTACGCAGGATGCACCACATACCGCTGCATGCCTGCACAAATCCCATGTAGCGGGTGTGGCATTCCTAGCACCAACATGTGTGCAGGAATGTGTGCCCATGTATGCCACAGATCGGGGGAACTATGTGCCACGTGCCACACATCACTGTACACCATGGTAGAGCTCTGTACCTACCTCAGTGTGGGGTGCACCGATGTGGATGGTGTAGTACATGCAACACGTCATCCCTCCGTGTAGACATGTGTGGCCACCACCATGTCGGTGTGTCGACATGTGTGTATGTCTGCTGCCTGTTGAGAGGGTGTATGCAGATATCGTGCTGTGACTGGACACTGACCACACAGGGTGAACATCCCGTAGTGGTGCTGCATTTTACAGCCCTGTCATTTCCATACCTGTGAGCCTTACTGGCCACCTGTGCAAGACCACCCCCTGTGACATTGCGCGTCGGTGCATTGTCTTGTGAGGGTGCCGACCACACAGACAGGTGTCCCCATCTGCACACAATGGTGTGTGTGCCATAGAGGTGTACGCCCTGCGAATGCGGGAATATTCCTATACCGGTACAGCATCCGACTGTCGAACACTGTGCACCACAGCTGACAGGTGACACCTGCAGTCAGTAGCCAGCACACTGCGTACGACACCCACAGAATGTCACCATACCTGTACTGTGTCATGCCATGTATGTGATGTCTCTGTCCACCGTAGCCTGTGGCACCGACCACAGGCGTCAGGTGCAGTATATGTGTGGACATGTGCGTCATGTACCGTGTAAGCAACGTTACACTGTATCCGGCTCCGTGCTCTGCAGGTTTATGTGTATGACCTCTCTTCTTGCATTCCCGACTGTCTGTTCTCTACATCACAAAAGCTCTGCACCTGCTTCCATAGTATTCCCACACAGATAAAGTACATGTATACTCAATGAAGTACTACACTGTCCTAGAATCCCCTTGTGTGCCCACTTCCCTATAGGTGCCTTCTGACCCGGTTACGCAGCAAATGCATTCACATCCTCTGGCATGTCAACGGGTCAATTGCTAGCGACCTCTCCTGTTCAGATGGTGAATCTGGGCGTCCTGGCCACTGTTACAGGTGCCTCATGGACACGGACAGGCCGCACCTCCCCCAATGAACATAATACATGTGACAGACGCAACTATATAGCCAGACAGGGGGCTGTGCTCTCCCCAAAAATGACCGGCAAGACCACGCGGGTGGGGAAGGACACAATGCACACCACATACCCAGTGTCACATGTGACTATCGCAAATGCTAATTAAACACATGAACACACTAAGACATACCTGGAGGCACTGTAGGACATGTCACGAACCTAATGAGCCCTCTGAAGCAGACACACAAGCTACTGCCTCCACAAGACATAGGACATGCAACACATGGTTCCCAACGTCAGTGTGCTAACCCGGCAGAGACCCAAAGGCGACGCACACACTGCCAGACACACCTGTAATGGGTGACGCCACTGCCAGACACACCGACGTCCCACCCACCATACTGAACAAGGGAATGATCACAGTAGGCTGCCTGCCAGGCGCTGGAATACGCCACATAACGCACGCACTCAGGTCACTCCACAGCATGTGCAGGTATGACGCGGTCATTGCCCATGCCGGTGTCTACGTCTGGTGGCATACCACCCTGGGATACATTACAGGACACATAGAGGGCCACTCAGATTGTGTAGACCAGGCCGGCATGCCCCTGACCCTGGGCAGTATCCCACCCTCATCAAGTATAATGCCACTACACTGGCTCAATGTGGTCACCCTTGATAATATCTTGGTTACCAGTGTCAGTCTGAGGGGATCTGGATTCCATTTACCTGGGATGACATGCTTGGCACGCCACGCCCCTTTGCATGGTATGGCTGGCAGCTGTCGCCCCTGGTCTACAAGGGTTTGGCAAAGTCACCTGCCACCCCCACAGTGCTCACCGCAGGCACGGCTGGAATGATAAACCTACCACCCCACACTACAAGCCTGGAGAACACACAGGATAATACAGTTCACTGCCAGTGGTCTACAGCCAAGCTGCACACCCTCAAATGCCCTCCTCAGTATGGAGGACATCGATGTCAGTGCTGTGACTGAAACATTGGTCAGGGCTGCTGAGAGCACCCCAGCACTGTCGGGTCATACCCTATATCACGCGTTCAGGACCATAACCCGGACATAACACAGAAGGAGGGGGAGTCCCCATTTCCATGACAGATACACACACCTCCATGTTGGCAGAGATGCACGTAGCAGCGGGGAATATCCAGGTGCAATTAACCATGGTTAGGACTGCCCTACAGTTTGTTGCATGCTACAGACCACCCTCCCAATCCCAGGATACCTGCACAGCCATCCTGAGGACACTGGTGGGTGTGCATTCTCTCACAACACCATCGTATTGGGTGACATCAACCACCCATACATAGACCGAGAACATTACCCAGGACACAACACCCTACGCCACAGGTCCCAGGTGTTCACACACCTGACTGCTGTGGAACACCCATGCACCATACCCACTAGGGGGGGACGTATACCAGTTCTGATCATCACACATGGGGAGGATATGCTCCACACAGGATGTACATCCCTCAATGGTGATGTCAGACCGTATAGTGGATCCACTGGTAATCCGCATCCTGCACCCAACACCGGCATGGGAGACGTAAGTGACGACCTCTCCACGACCGGTGTGGTACCCTACAAGGCCTCCATGCCAGTGGTAAACACAGGCCACACTGCTCAAACCCTTACAAATGCCTTCTCTGAGCACCCCCAGGGATGTCTGCACCAAGCGATCATGATAACATCAGGACCTTGTCCACCAAAGGCAGGCACATGGTCTGGTGGACCCCAGCCATTGACAAACTGTACAACAACAGTTGGAGCTAATACATGACAGAGTAATATCAGTACCAGGGAAGGCATCACTCATTAATACCGGCGTTAACATACGGTCACACATACAATCATCCAAGGCCGCTTGTGGGAGTGGTACTGCAGAGGGCACATGAGACAACCATAGGGCCTTCCTTAGCTGTGGTAGGGACATGGGTGGGAGCGCACAGTCATGCCCGGAATTACTCCAGAATGGTACAATGGTCACTGAACCCACAGACATTGTCAACAAACCAGCGGACATGTTCCATGCATACATCTACCCCCCCCCAAGAGGGGACGTATCCATCCCACCAGAGTCTAGCCTCCCAAACATCTCGTATGCCCAGGAGTGATCTGACATCTGTTAAGCGGTGAACACAGCACCAATGGGCCCAGATGGTGTCCCTGGCTGTGTGCCACTCAACCTCATTGAGGCCCTCGCCCCACACATAAGGCCGCTGTGTCATCTTAGGCTTACTACGGGCTGGGTCCCCGCTGGATGGCATATGGCAGCTGTGGTCCCACTACGCCAGGGTAGTGCTCTTATGGACTGTAGACATTCCTGCCCTATCAGCTTGACATGCCTTGTCTGCAAAGCTGCGGGGAGGTCCATACTGGGGCCCATAAATACAGACAGTGGTGTACAGCCAATACCGGAACATACCCACATCGACTTAGTCAAGGGCAGATCCTGCCTCCCAAACCTGCTCGACCTGTCTGGAGGGGTCACTAAGGCCATTGATGGGGGTACGTCGGTTTGCACAGACTACCATGACCTGGCGGGAGCGTTCAAACCACACTCCACATGGGACTCATGGAAAGGCTCGCCAGCGTACATGTGGGGACATATGTCACACGATGGTTTGCCAACTGGATGGAGGTCACACCACACAGGGTTTGTATTCCTGGTGCCATGTCAGACTCCAAGCTGGTCTCGAGTGGGAGGCCCACAGGGCTCAGTCCTGGGCCCCCTCCTGTTCGGCATTCAACCTTCCAATGTGCATGCAAACATAGGGGGATTGTGGCAGACAAGGTATGCAGATGACTGCACACCGGCCACCATACCCAACACCCCATCTGACACGGACATCCACCTGGGGCCTCATAGAAATGGATAACTGGTGCCAGAGCCATGGCCTGATGCTACATGCCAGGGAAGGTGCAGACCTACCCAGTGGGAAGGACATGTTCGCCCCGACGTAACATGTAGGTGGTAATCCATTCAACATGTTGGACGTGTTCAGGGACATGGGTACCACACCTGTCGGTAACCTCTGTCGACACACACAATGCCAGTGTGGTTGGGAAGACATTCCACTGTGGCCACCTGGTCAGGAAGGAATCACATCCACATCAGGGGAGTTCATTGTACCCCTGTACACTTCACACATCAGACCAATGATTGCGTACAATGCCACATCTGGGATGTACCTAACCTGACACCTGCAGCACTTGGAAGGACCACAAATGTTCCACAACACAGGGATAAAGGTGCTGAGACATGTGTCACACGTTGCCCGACCATGGGGACTCCGGCTGTATACCTTCCCAGCTCATCTGCTCTGTGGTGATCTGTGCCTGACATACACGGCCATGTCTGACCTGGGTGACATGGACATGTTCCACCTCCTAGGCTCCAAGCAAACACGGGCACAGAAGCGACTGTCAGAAACCTCAACACGAACATGAATAGGACGTGCTGGGGGAACAGGGTCAACGCCCAGAGGCCCCCTACAACATGGAGAGGATTCCCAGCCCATGTGAAGCAGAGCCCCTGACTGACTTTGTCCAAGAGTAATCATGACGTGTGGATGTGTGATCATAGGTTAGCGCCAGGCATCATCTCTGTGTCACTGCTGGACAGAGGGACAGCGGACCGATGGATGTGGTATCCTCATCCTAAGAGGTGTTAACAGCCACACACACTCTGGCTAGGCTTACACATGCCGTAGGGCACATAGCCTGGTATGTACATGTGCGCCTATGTACCTATGTAGGGGTCCATGCAGGTTGCGGGTACCTGTGGTATGCTGATATTGCCAGATGTGCCTGTGGGTACCCCACAGCTACACATGGGGGACTGATAACAGTGCTCCCAGTAGGCACATGCAAGTACACCATAATGGCATACGGGTTAACTGAACCAACATGGTGCTACACATGTAACCGCCACGCATACCGTGTACACAGAACAATGAATGCTGCACCTGCACTACATGGTATGTCTGCTGCATGATGTCAGTGCATGACCCACGTCACATACGCACCTGTCACCTGTCATACACAACCACCGCAACATACACATCGCGTACTATGCGGACACAGGTATCACATACACCTCTCACTATCTTGTCCACCCTGTGCATCAGAATATGTTTGCATAACCGTGCACCGATGGTGTGGATCACGGTGCTGCGGCAGAGGCTTCATCATATGCCCAGGGTGATATGTGTGCCAGGGGCATAGGCTGTACCAATGGATGACATCATGTGTGTGTGTAAGGGCTTGTGAATTTACAGGGCATGACTGTGCAGAATGCATGTGGATGTGGTGGAGCCCTACAGGTGTGTCTGCTGTGTGTGGGTATGTGTGTACACAGTTCAGCCATCTGTGATGCCTACACGGGGTATACTTGGCAGCCCCAGACTGTACAGTGCAGGTTGTATGGCTCACTGTGTCCGCCTGCGGCCACGTGACCCGTGCCTGCCTGGGGTCGCACGGGCACTACCGGGTGGAGGTATGGAGTGGCCACTCTCCGATGACACATGTCCGCTGGAGCCGTGTCCATGCTGGGACCGTCCAGGGCCATGTCCACGTGGCCTGCTGTGTCCTGGTGTGGTTGGTGTAGCACCAGCTGCACTGCTGCTGCTACCAGCACTGTGTGAGTGGGCATGAGAGGTGGCACGCACACGTCGACCTGCACTAGGTGGTGTTGCTGGCCTATGGCCACGTGTCCTACGCCTCACCGCTACCAGGTGTTCCAGCACAGACAGCTCATGCTCGCGGATTGACATGCCTCGGTCGAGGATTCCAACCATCTCACCTAATCTCCTATCCAGAACATCGGCAAGCTGCTGTTGAGCATTCACCAATGACTGGATGTTCTCATTTAAGGAACGGATTGCGAGCCCTCTGCAGCCTCTGCCCTTCTTGGTTCTGCCGTTCGGCACGTGCCTGTGCCGCCATTACAGTCTGAAACATGCATCTGGTGATACCAGCTGCTGCACCCTGTACGGCAGGTGCATGTCTACCAGTGCTCCTCCTACGAGCAGCACCAGCCACATGCCTGTGTGGCACATCACCAGTCATTACACTGGCAACATGGTGTGTACCCGCACCTTCTGCAGCCACCACACATTCCTGCTCGGTGCCAACAGACGCTGACTGTCCTTCCTCTATGGGCAACGATGATGTGGTATGTGTCGGCATCTGAACCGTGTGCGGAGATGAAGGGGACATAGGTGGGATGTTATCCAATGGCACAGCTTCTGCCCGTGACGACCCTGCCTGTGCTCATGCACATGGTCATCACCGCTAGTATCTGTGGGGACACTAGCATCAGATGGACCGCAGGAGCGGAACGCACCTACAGCACCTGTGAATACAAACACATACCGTAAGTTACATTACACACACGCAGACACACACACACGCAGACACACACACACACACACACACACACACACACACACACACACACATGCGGACACACACACGCTGACATACACACGCAGACACACACACATGCAGACACATCATGCATGTGATATTGCAGGTGGCATGCAGCATTCCCACACCACAGCCCAGTGAATGCAGCCCAGACATTGATAGTGGTAGTATGCATACTGCCCTGGAATGCACACTACATCAAGCAGGTGTCTTTTAGTAGGCTTGCAGTACACACATTCATGGTAGTTTGCATGCATCACCGTGATACACCGTGTGGCCAGGCGGGTTAACAGTACACATGGCTGGCGTCACTATGTCATGTAAACCGCAAACATGTGCGGTATCATGTGGACATGTGACAATGGTGTCCCACCACATGCACCACATCATA
Organism: Protopterus annectens; assembly: GCF_019279795.1. NCBI lineage: Eukaryota > Metazoa > Chordata > Ceratodontiformes > Protopteridae > Protopterus > Protopterus annectens. The sequence continues at coordinate 1,906,567,754 of NC_056735.1, forward strand.
ACGGATGTCACAGTGCAGTGTTATGTGTACAGGCTACAGATAGAATGCATGTGTAACAAGGATGTCTGTGCAGGTGTGGTTGGTGTGAGCTGTGTACATAGCTGTACAGTGGGGAGTACGGGCACTGTGCCACTGCACAGCAGCAGGACACAGGTATGTTTCTGTGCGATGCGTAACCTGGACGCATTGCATTGCCATGTCTGCAACTCAGTCATGCTGTTCCACAGCACGTATATGGTAGATATTGGTGGCACCTCTAATGGCTACAGACAGGCATTCCATTTGTCTGGTGTACCACATCAGATGTCCAGGGGGTCCACTACAGCTATGACCGCACTATGTGTGGACAGGGTGCAATGGTGACTACCCACTGCGGATGTACTGTGTGGCAACATGCCTGTAGGTATCACCCATGGCCATGTTTGTCTGGTTCATGGACAATTGTGTGTGATGGGCATCGTGTACACATCCCTGTGGTGGCCCATGTGTCAGACACCCATACTAGTCTGAGGTGTCACATTCCCGAAGGCTATGCAGACATTGTGGATGTCTGCTATGTCGTGCGTAGGTCATGTCATGGTGTGACAATGTTGCGGACAGACCACCACGTGCATGGGACATGTCATGTGCCATGTCACAACGTACACCCAATGCAGGGGCATAGGTCACAGTGGTAACACATGTGTGCTGGCCAGATCACAGCTCACTATGTGGTACTGTGTGCATACTGCAAAGGCATACCGATGCATACTACACATGCAGCCATTGTGGAACACCTCCACCATTGTATGCATAGCTGACTGCACATATCACACCGATGGGTTATGTGGTGTCATGCCGGTCTATACTAATGGTTGTATCTACTGTACATGGGTGGCGTGTGTGTCGGGTGGTGCAACCTGTATACCGTGACTGGGGCAGACCCAGGTGTGCATGTCATATCTGGACACATGGGGAATATCTATACACCGTATCATGCCTATTACTAGCAACAGTCTCACCTGCGACAGACCCATGTCTGTGCGACACGCCAGAGGTACCTGTATAGGGGTGACACAATAGTATACACATTATCCATTACAATCGCCATGGTAAGCACTGTGCATGTCACATCATGCACCTGTGTGTTAGCATGTGCTATGCACATGTCTGTAAACACAACGTAGCATACTGTAGTATGCAGCTTGTGTGGCCATATACCTGGCATGTGTTGCTACATTATGTGGTGTACTATGACACCCACACCTACGTCAGTTATCATATAAACATGCAAGACTGACTTACCAGGCAGCTCCAGGCTCGTTGGTTGGGAGATACCCCCCTCCACAATGGCAGCGAGGGTTTCTGCATGTTGTTCCCTGGGTGTCTCCAGACTGGCCAGGAGCTCCTCCATGTGTGTGAGTGGGGGCTGGGTTGGTGGCCCACCACCTGTCCCACCTTGTTGTCTGGCGATTGCGGCGGCATGCTGTTTCGCGTGCTGAATTAGGTCTGTGCAGTGTCTGCGGATCTGCTGGTAGGTGCGGTTGTGGCCGCCCACGTTGTTCACCCTCCTGCGCAAATCCTGCCACACGTCATCACGCTGCTGTGTCTGTAGTGGCACATGGCTGAAGAGTATGTCGTAGTTGTCGTGGAGCAACGGTATAATCACTTCATCCTCCTGTTGGCTGAAGGCAGGCAGCCGGGAACGTGGCATTATCTGTAAGACATAATGATGTTGACAGGTCACATTTACACTGCTGTACTGGCATACTGCTGGACATACATTGCTATGACATGTACAACATCTGCACAGTAATCTCTGCGATGCATCATGGCAGTGACACAGCCGACGTGTTGCCGTCACACCATTGAGCAGTGGGTCTTATATCATATCTGTGTGTCACCTCATCACGCTGTACACGCACCATGTTGATGTTAGCCTGCTGTGGACATGTGTACCTGCCTGCACCTGTGTCCATATCAGTTGGCACAAGTCCCCATGTGACAACAGTTCTACTGTTCACCTGATTGCTGTGTATATGTCACTAGGCAGCCCGTACGCGGCCATTATGAACGTCAGTGGGGGCACTGCACACATACACATGGACACCTGTACATGCATGTGTTGTGCCATGTACATCCACACAGCACTGTACGGGTGTCGGGCAACCTGCCACAGCTCACCTGTGTTGCACATGTGATACACATGGGACAATGTGTAACCATGTGACATTAGCAGGAAAGGTCATGCATAGCATGTGTGCACGCACGTTGTCCACAGCAACACACAGCATCTGTAACACCACAGGGTGCATCACTGCCACATTACTGCTGTGGATGGTTGATAGTGCAAGTGCCTTTTGTCCATCGCACCATGTAGGACTGTGATAGCACCTGCAGCCTTGCTGGGCAGGGCTGCATGGTATGGCAGGGTATGTCACATACATGGCACTGGGATGTGACCCACCTGGGGGTACTGATATTGGCAGGGTGGCTGTCCATTCCATATGTCATTGCTATGAGTATATGGACATTACACATGTCTATCATCATGGTGTGGACACTGGCCTTCTGCAAGGTAGGCTGCACGCTGCTTGGTGGGGGTGTGTCTGGTGCATGCAGGTATCGCACATCCATGCATACACATTAACCCTGACAGGTGCTATGTGCTGCGATATTGTTCAACACAGTGCTGTATGTGCCCACACACTGCTATCCCGTGCACATGGATGGTTGCCTGGACTGACATGGGTACCATATATGTCTACATCCAGTGCCTGCTGCCACCCCCATGTCAGCTGGTGCACCGCACAGCGCCATCCCTCCCATGGGGAGCGTGGTGTTGGGCACAGCATAGGTATCCATGTATGGGGACAGGGATGTTCACATAGCAGGGGCACTGATGGTATCGTCGATCTGACCATACACGTATGACGCACCCCTCACACATACAACCCATTCAGTATGTTGTTCGCAACACTGACACAGCTATACTGCTATGCCGGAGACATTCCCAGACGTACATACACAGATGCGTGCACATCTGTCTGTGGCATGGGCTGGACTATTGGTGTGGTTCGGCATATAACGTGTTTGAGTGTGGCTGGCGCAGACCGACTGTGCACATGTCTACACAGTAAGCCTGTTGTACAGTAGCCATTGGTGATGTGCTGTGCACATATCAAATCTGCACATTGTGTTGGTGTCTGTATGTCCACGGTCCAGTGGTGGGACACACAGGGGTATTGGTGAACATATATGCATGCAACCCTGTACTGCTGTACCGCTAGCTTCTCGGGTGCTAATGTGTCATAGACATGCACACCGTACCCGAACAGGTGGTAGTGGGTTGCCACCCATACCCATCTCCTCTTGTGAGTTGCTATCATCCAACACCCTCTTTGTATTGTATGTTCAGGCTATGCACCTGTGTGGGGCATGTGGGCATGCAATGCAGTACTGCGTGCCTTTGCACCCATCGCAGAACATGTCACACAGGTACACTGGCAGCCGTACACTTCACAGCTTGATGACAGCACAACACATGTTGTACACACGTAACACATATCCTGTGGGACATGGTCAAATGTACAGGCATGTCCAACAGTCACGTACCACTGCTACCCCTACACGATGGCTATACAGGACATGTGGCGGTACAGCAACTGTCACATGTACACATGCAATGCCCCCCTACCTACATCGCGTGGTACTGCCTGTGGGGCATGTGCATCTGCATCCATGCTATGGCCATAGATGACAGTTGTACATCGATATGTGCAACATACCTCATTGGGTGTTCTCATGTGTGCATGTTCAACATGTCTACGCATTGTTTGTGTCTGTCACACAGTCATTGTTGTACATGGTTTACATGGCAGCCATGGCGTACTGTGTGTGATTCCAGGTATTTCATTGGGATACCAGCATTGTACATTATCACGGCGTATTCCAGCCATCATGTAGCCATCCTAGCTGACACTGTTATCCAGCCAGTGGGAGGTGTTCTGCCATCTGCACATACGTCACACAGTACGAGGGTGGCTGACACCCATTCTGGGGACAGGGTTCTGACCGCTGTGGATGTGTGTGATGCTGTCAACGACCATGACTGCGCCAGATGGGCACATCTGGATGTGTAACATTCACAACACACACCTACCTTCACGTAGCAACACATCATCCACAACAATGGACATTCCTGCCAGAACACTGTGTGCAGTATGTCTGTATGACCACTGCAGGCACCACTGGTGGCCACCAGCATGGCTGCCAACAGCACCAGTGTGTATCCTGTGTGACCATGGGTTACACCATTCACAACACACCTGTCTCAGATGACCCTGTTGTGGATCACAGTGCAGTTCCACACATCATGTTACACTATACATCATGCACCGATATGTTGCAGACGTGTGAACGGCTGTGCAACTCAACATATGCACACATGACACATCACCTGCTTCAACGTGTCTGTCTTACCACACGTTATTGTGACCACCCTGTGATGGCATTGTACAGGCTACGTGGACTGGGACATGTGATGGCTCACAGGTATATTCACCCTCTGGGTGTGTGTCTAGCCAGGTGTACAGTAGGCAGTGGTCTGCACACGGGATACTGTACATTGGCCTACTCTGTCACTGCGACTGTTGACTATGCTCATACTGTACTTATGCAGGCATGTGGTATCTGACCAGTATGACAGTCATGGTTGACCACACTACTGTGGCACACATGACCTGCGGACATCTGCCTAGGGTGTGGAGCCCACATGTACATCTTCACATGCTATGCTGCCTCTGTGGCGGTGTCACATGTCTGTCTCCAGCAGGGCTGTAACAGGCAGGCATGGCATGCAGTAATGTGGGACAATGCTTGCACCTTCCACTGTGCTGCACACAAGCAAGGCACGCACACTAGTGCATGCCTGACATTTATCTGTGGTGCCTGGAACCTGCCTCCATGCTCTGCACAGCACACCTGCCAGTCCAGGTTGTACACGGATCATACCTCCCAGGCACATACCTGGACTGCAACACACACAGGTGAGGGATCCCACATCACACAATGTTTTACACACATACTGTATATTTTCCAAACACAATGCATCGTAGGTACTCCATGTTCAGATACCCATGTTTGTGACCGCTAGACACATTGTAACACGCAACAGAGAGTACACTGTACACCACAGGTTACATGCTGGCTGTGTTGTCATACTGTACATTGCACCTCGGACAGCTGCTACTGCCATGTGCTGACAGCAACCCACACTTCCCTAGTATGGACTCCCATGTACCCACACATGCTTGGCCATGCACTGCACCTAGCTGGGTGACACATTACACAACACATACCATACCTACACTACCCTCGGCATGCACCATACCTCCATGTGTCTGCTGTGTTAAACCTAGGGATATCCCCCCTCTGGTAGATGAACATATATGCTTCACGGCCCTGCTAGCCACACCCTGGACACAAACCCATCGCAGCATACATGGTACATGTGCTCTACAGCCGGTACTACTGACGTCTGCTGACGAGGGTGGTTAATGGCATGGCACCCCAGCAGATGGACAGTGTACGTGACTATGCTGACACATATCACAGTGCACTTCCGCAACATGTACGCAATGGTAGGGACCATGCTATTCCACACAGAGACATGGCAGTACTGGCCTTTTTACAGACGCCACGGTGGTAGTCATGTTTCATGCACATCTGCTGTATGGGCACATGTGCTGGTTGTTGCACGGTGAGTATATTCACATGTGTGGGGTGCATCACTTGACAGTCATGGTGGGTCCTCGTGGTCCATCACATGCTCCAAGGCTAGCTACCTACACTGGACTGCCGCACATTGCAGTGTGGGCCCTCAGGCAGTGTGGTGGTATGTCTATGTTGTTTGGCTACATCCACATTCGATGTAGCGTACAACAGTCACCCAGGCATTGCCGACTGAGATGTTGTTGGCAACATGCCAGGCAATGGTGTACCTACCAACAATACACACTCTCACTCACTACAGGGTTGCAATCAATACATGGACATCGCAGTGTCCCTGTGGACACATACATGGTACTGCCATGCACACGTTATGTCCTAAGACACTGTCCCAATGTCACCTTCCGATCTCTAGCTGTTATGTCCCGCCAACCTGTTTGGTATGTGTCTCCACAGCAGCCCACTGAATTAACTGCTAGCCTGTTCTTGGACGTTGTGTACCTTGACCACCACACTACTGCATCTATCGCACTACACATGGGTGGTACTGCATTGCACGTGTGGGACTGCATTCGTACACCCATGACTGGAGCATTCAGTATGGCACTGGGGCACGTCCTCACATCCGTGCTTCACACACTCATTGATGACCTCCATGCCTTTACTGGCACCCTTGTTGGGCCTCTGTGTGCCACAGCACGCCACATACACATGCTGGCCACCTGTCATACCATTGCATGGGTGGTTGGTGGTCAGTATGC